>NC_068356.1:85299460-85394460 GCF_020536995.1 Dreissena polymorpha
TATAATGAAAATAATACTGATAAGTAAGATACTTCTAATATTTTGCATACTTTTTAATTTAAAATACATATAACCATATACAGTTTCGGGTATGTTATACAAAGTGCACTCGTGCACATTTGCACACAGAGGTGATCGCTTATTTATTCAGTGTGTGTTATGCATAAAGTGAGTACAGGACTGAAATACATGTCATAACCTGTGCTAAGATTGTCTTAGCATAGACCGAAATGCATGTAATCGTGTTTGAAAACCTCATACCGTTTTGTCGATAAATGCACAGAAAATTTCTCGCCAGATTTTTGTTTACGCAAAAGCACAATAATAAAATCATATCTGAAACAATATTCTTAAATATAAAGACTTGCTCCATTCACGGAAATAATGTATAATGTCTCGCTTTCCCCGTTCGATGATACTCATGTTTCAAAAATTATTTTTTTCAATACCCAATCGTGCTGAACTGAAAAATCTGTAGCGGTATTCGCTGTTTTTTATGTTTGTCTAAAATCTAAACTTTAAAAAATAATCATAATCACATGTCAATTTCTATTATGCATTTGATAAGGCTGGAGCTTCTATTAACCGTGTTATAATCCGCTTTGTTTTTATTTAATAATAGGATACTGTTCGTGTATTTAGTTAATAGCTGTTATAGATGAACCTATTTTAGCAAAATATTCAAAACGTGGACGCATTATTTTAGACGTCATTTACTATTCTATAAAAAGTGTCATCCTAGCAATATGCTAATTTCTGAACAAACAGGTATCGATTTAGTTATGGAAAAGCTGTAAGTTAGTTTCTAAATTGTTTACGCAGTATAATTTTGCAATAACAGAGTGCAGGTTCCAGGTTCGCCGGACGATAATTGGACTCATACTGGTCTCGTTTGGAAGCCTTGAATACGCAATTCGTGCAGCAGGTTTGAGCACTTTTTTATCGTTTTACAAATTTACTATATTTCATTGTTATTTAAGGTTCATGTGTAATGTATATGTATTAATTAATAACCATTTAAGTAAAGTCACACCAAACGCAGATTCTGCGTCTTAAAAGTATGTGTTTTATAACATTTTATTACTAACACGGTTGGTTAGCGTAAAACATCTTTACGTTCATCTTCATCTGCCAATTCTTTGTCAATTCAGTGTCGTCTTAGTAACCGCATTTTTATAGCAAACAAACAACTCTATAATAATTTGTGAACAATAAACGTTACTTTGTAAGGGTAGAGCAAATACCAAAGTTAACAACGTTATGAAATTCTAAGTCAACACTGGAAACGACAACAAATTATTACTTTTTTTATATCATTTTGTTCCTAACACAGGAAAAGTATGGCCTTGAACACTTTCGAGTCAAAAAGCTTTCATTTCAAAAGCTAAAACATTTCATACTAGCATTCACTGCTTTGTCCAATCTTTATTCTAAGTACATCAGTCTTTTATCGCTTATTGTTAATTAGTGTAATATAATTATGTTGGCAATATTGATTCCTCCTAATTTCAAAAATGCGTTTAATGCTACACGGTTGCAGATTCAAACGCCTGCTACAATTATTTTAATTTCTTAATAATGAAATGTAACAAATGTGCATACATCTCCTATTTTTAATTGCTATTTTGGGGTCATTCCACTAAGGTTAACGTCTGTAATTTCACCAAGACGTTACCTGTTTTTTACTGCACGCATCGTAGCAGTAAGAGATTAACTAAGGCCGCGTGCATAACTTGTGTTTAATTTATATTTAAACTATCCGAAATGAATGTTCACCTGATTCGATACTTGTTTTTTTTTATTGGTTTAGCTCATATCGAGCAAGTTAGCAAGAGTAAAACTGTCTTGTCACATTAAGTAACAGAAACAAACACTGCCTTTGATGTCATTTAAATGGACATACTTAATGATTAATACATATTGTTTATGGCTTTTGACAAAACGTAAGATTTTTGTCTGCTTCCTGATCATGGTTTCCGTAGAACAATATATAAATTACATAGAGTACATATATTCTTTTCAAGTTTACCTAAATGCAGTGTTGTGCGTTGAAACGAAGATGTTATTGACTAAATATATAGAGGATATTTGTTCATGTCAGTGTAAGATCGTATTACACGAGTGATTATTTTTCTATGATCACGAGTGAAATAACAAACGATCTTACACTGACATGAACAAATTTTCTTTTTCGTTTATGCTAATTTTTCAAGAAATTAATTTACAGCTGTGTCCCTTTCGCTGAAAAAATACCCTTCATCCCGTGCCGTGCCTCAATATATTTCAATACACAAAATGACGTCATTATCCCAGCAAAATTATGTAGTAAAACTGTATAAAAATGTAAATACATTATGAAAAAACATAAAATAAAAAGACAATTTGTTGGATTCGGTTGTATATCGATTTTAATTCACTCTTAATCATAGAATATCTTGTTATGATAAATAGAAAAAGTAGTCACAAAAATGTGTTTTCACCTATGAAAATAACAATTTGTTTATTTTCACTGCTGTTATTTCACTGCAGAAATGTCATATTGTAGCATTAGTAATACAAGAATATACATTATTAAACAAAATACTTATGTTCAATGTTTGACATTCAGCTTCTTAAAAAACGGGAAGTTCTGGAGAAGTTGTTTGAATGTCGAATAATTAAATGGATAGAGTTTACCAAATAACTTATGAAATATACAATTAAGATGAATAATGTACATGAACTTAAAACTGTTTAACACTTTTTAATAGTTATTGGAAAAGATAAAATTGTAATGATAGTACAATTATAAATTATTAAATATTCTGTTTACATTACTAGTTTGGAAAATAATACATATATATTAGCTAATACATCGCTATTTTGGTATAACAATACTTGAAATTTAAATGTGACATTTTTGTTACGACATTATATTATATTTTATTTTAAAATCATCAATTGATGTCTTGTTTTGATAGCATTGATTATTTTGTGAATATGATATTGTCATTAAATGCAAGTAACTAATATTTATAGTGCCTCATTTACAAATTTTTGTGAAAAATCTTTATCAAGAACTTTATCGTTGCACATTATCAACGAGATTGTAATCATCCTTTCAACCGCTAAGGGTAGGCTGTTGCCATATTTCTTAAACTATGCGTATTGACCATTCCATCTATTTCGCCAACATTTTCCTCATTACACTTTAGCCCATAGAAAAGACTTGAAAGAAATGAAATCATTCGATCGTTTTAAGGAATGTTTGTTTCATAAAGTTGTCATACAAGCGCAGGTGTCAATGCCAATCGGAAAAATAAAAATAGGGTTTCATGCAATAATTGTTCGAAACCCCCCTACTCATAGACACATATAGTCTAACACAATTATTTCTGGTAGACGTAACTATATCCAGAATAAACTCTAGCTATACTGTGGCGTTTTAATAATCGCTGTAAACAAATTGCTTATGACGAACAGTTCATTCGAAATTCCTCTTCATTATAAATCTAATCTGTAATGTATGTGTCATTTATAAACTAGTTAACTTCAGAAAATGTTAGCAGTATAGCTTTCCGTTAATGCGGATGTAACTCATTTACGATTGTGTTCTTAATCAGTGTGGCAATTTCTGAAAGAGGCATAGCTAATTGGTTAGTGTTTACTTTAATATCTTTGTGTAAGTGGTATATATTTATTGAATACAAATGGTGAAACTTATGCCTTTATCTTTATTATATATTTTCGTAACTAAAGACTCTAATATCTGTATTATCATATTTTAGTATTTGATTTTGATTCACGCGTTTTGTTTTTGCATTCATGTGTTTATTTTCGGTATTTGTTTAGGATAAATTGTTGGCTAAATATGAGTTTCGGCTCGCCCTAAAACCGGTCTAGGCCCTCAATCATTTTCATTGACCGTTCGAAGACGATTTTACAGTTTTGATCATTTCATGTTTACAGTTTGTGTTTTTAATGAATCAATGTATACGATCAATTATTTATTAAGTGTGCGAGCTTCAAAGTTTGCTATTATATTCAATCAAGTGTGCTATGTGACGATTTATAATTAATTATGTGCATTCGTGTCTGTTCTTTCACACAAACAGGAAATACATAACATGTGCCAGCAAATAGTCAATTTATTGATACAATTTTTAGTACCTTTACGGTATTTGGTAAAATACTTCTAGGACAATTGTGCGCATTCATTATTGTTCATTATGCATGTATACAATTTCCACATTAAACATATTGATTGTATACATATTTATTTACAAATGTGCATTAAAATCATACTTCACAGAACACAAGCACTGTCAACTAAATAACTTCCCTTGTTCTTATTGGACCGAATATCTGCTGGCCTCGATATCAGTAAATTACTTTAGTGACTTTTTTAAAGTTACTAGTCGGGATTATCGGCTGAAATGGTAATTACAGGCTTGTTAAATACATTAAAATGCAAATTGGTATATACACTTAGCCAGGCAGTGCGGAAAGTTTCTACGAAATGACGTCCTCCGAGTTCAAATCGCTGAATTATCTTTGGGAATATTTACGTTCGCATTGAGTTGTGATCGTCTGCGAACATCTTTCGCACAAAGTCGTCACATGTTCAGATAATCTTGCCTATCTTAAAAATTGTTCCATAACTTAATATCTTCCTGCTACAATCGTTCTTAGTGCGACAATCTTATCTTTGTACAGTAAATATTTGATACAAGCGACGTCAGATTACGTTATTGTTACCGGGCGGTTGCTTCGTTCGTTATTTACACAGTTATGACGACATTCTCCAAAGAGCTTGAACCGCTATAAAACAACAGTCTTTATGGCGGCAGCAGCTTTATCATATTTCTTTTAAAAAAAAGAGAACGCTAATCTAGTATATTACACGGGAGTGCTGACAAAGATTATTATAGGGTAAAGCTTATTTTACTTGATTAGCCATGTGCCAACTGCACTGACCCATGTTGAGTAAATGTTACTATTTTAATGCATCCACATCGCACTATTCAAATCGCTCTCACCAAAACAATAGTAAAACGGAAATAAAATATTCACGCAGGACTTTTGTTCGTTTGATCAAAAAAAGCTATACAATTTGATATAATGTAAAGTTATAAAGCCATCGGGTTGTTTTATGGATTAATTGTTAAAGCCAAAACTGTTTAGTGTTTAGTGTTTACACATTGTAAGATTTTATTGTGGTTTATTTTCAGAGAGCATGACAAAGAATGGCGATTATAGGCCATTGAACTATTAAAAATCCGTTATTTGCATGTAAAAGCCTTCACAGATATTACATACGTCAGTTAAAATTTACCAAGACAAAAATACTACATGTATTGAAACATATCGAGTTCAATAGGTTAATGACTTATTGACTTATTTATATGACGTTCACATTTGTATCATATCGTTTTTATGTTGAATCTTAACAATTGCTGCAACATATGATGAGTTGCTTTCCAGTTAAATGACATACCATCAAAAGCTGACTGATGTAAACTCCTACTTACTGTTCTGATATAAATGTATGTATAACCTCGAAATAATAGATGTATTCGTTTTAAAATTTCTAGGCCTGGTCACGCGGTGAATAAAAAAGCATTTCCTTAATTGAATCAAATTATAGTCAGGTGGACGTTGAATCTTGAGAAATAAAGGTTGTCGGCGAGTCAAAATCGTCATACGGCTGTGTACTTCTCTACATCGTTTTCTAATTAACCCATTTATGCCTAGTGGATTCTCCCATCCTTCCGAATTGGATCAATTTATTTCCAAAATTAGGGATGTCTAGAATATTTATTTCTATATTTAGACTATTTCTTACAGAAATTCCTTTAAGAAAACAGCGCAGACCCAGATAAGACGCCGCATTATGCGGCGTTTCGTCAGGGTTTACGCTGTTTGCCAAGGCCTTTTTTCGAGACGCTAGGCATAAATGGGTTAATGTTATCGGGAATTGCGAATGCAAAACTGAACAAACGTCAAATGTTTATTTTGGGTATTGGACAATCAGCATGTATCGAGCTAAAAATAACGTTGATTACTCGGCTGGGTATTTGGAATATTAACCAAAGAAAATGACGAACTACAGTCGAAAAACTAGCTAATGATTGGGTATACCACTCGTAGCAGTGGAGAAAACGTGGACGCGTCTTATGTTTATTAAGTATTATGATTTTTAACGAATATCAAGTAGACATAAAAACATATTAATAATATTAAATTTTAGCAAATAACAGACACAACCATACGGAGCATCAAGTACGAGTTTGAATGCCCAAGCTGGATATCGGTTATTAAACCTTTTGCTTATATAAAGCCTATACGGATTTCGGTATGGGTATATATACTAGGGCGAATATCGAAGAAAACCATAGGGGACATTGAATGCCTTGCTGAATGGTAATATATGATATTCGAAGTTTCTCAAATATCGAGCCAAAGTTGAGTTCCAAAGTTGTATGAGGTATCTGATCTTAAATGAATGCTAACACTGTGATTAATACTCAGTTGGGTATTGGGTATTCAAGCTTACGCGAATATCGAGCAAACGATGATTACTATGCTGGATATTGAATATATGACCGTGAGCAATTATTATGAGATCGACGTCAATTAAACAGCTGGGTATTAGACGTTGGCTCGATATTCACATAAGTTTAATACCATATTACGTGAAATATTGCACTTGATGTAAATAAGTTTACAATTTTACCATTTTATGCTAAGTACTGGATACATTTAGTGTGATACTTGCGTTACGGGACTGTTTAAAACGGATAAACAAGACGCCATAAAATATAAGAATAATGAAGTGCATTTAAGTAATACAAAAACATTTTGGTCTGAATCTACCTATCAACGGTTTCTACAGAGACCATAATTGATTAACGAATGCAGATATATCTATGGATGTTTGCATTAAAGTAGTATGTATAATGTTATTAATCATATCAAATAATCACGTTTTACCACAATATACTGTGTTTAATAACGCAATGCGGGAACCTTAAACATTGTGATCTCCTATGAATCAAACTAGACTATAATCGCAGTTTCAAATGTGGCACTTGGCAAGCCTGCGACCCAGACGGACACATCTGGCGGGTCAATTGCATCGCTTTCCGTGGATGGCGACACAACCACGTGTTCAATGACAGCATCCGGCAGATAAGTATGGGAGTCGGATCTGAACGATTCTTGCCTCATAGAGGAAGTGTCGATACATGGTATGCATTTTTCTGTTATAATTTCCGAATGATATAAGTATGAATATCAAGTCGTATGATAAAAAACCCGTTACCATTGTCTGTTGTTTATGTAACTTTTGTAACTATCGATCCTATCTGCATATATCTGTACTTATAAGTTCCAGAAACTATATCACAATGGGTGACATCTGTTGCAAATGCTGGCCCAGACTTGGAATTTAGGTAAGCTAAAACATTTTACATAACTCGGTGTAGTTCGAAGCAACACATATGAATACCTGTATCGTTGCAATAAGTAGTAACATAACGATATGTAGATGCTTTATGTTGACGTGTGTATTGTATTTATAATGTTTAAGACGTGTACTTACCGACTATTATACAGACTATTATGACGATCAAAATACAAACTGGTATAAACATTATATTTAACTTTTAAAATGGTGCTTATTCAAAATAGTTCGGGGCGGAAAACGCACAATAATGCAATATTCTAATATAACACTTTCATAATTCAAATAAAGTAATTGATCCCTAGAAAAATAAACAAAAAGATGTTCGAAATTATGTTCTTTACGTCGCGTCACAAAGTTAAATCCTAACGACAAACATACACCAATAATTTATGTAATGCCACGAAACTGTGCCATTATCAGATTTACAAGCATAATACCTTTGAATATGCGTGACTGATATTTATGCTTGTTTGAACATTATATTATTTAAATACATGCGTTTAGGATTTCTCTATTTGTTTTGTGTCTATAGTAGGAACATACAGATTTGCTAAATAACAATGCATAACTTTTCGATGATTTAAGGTAAACTTTGCCGAGGCATTCTCGGTGTCTAAGATAAATATACACGAGTATACGAGTGACCAAGTGAAAGATATAGTTGTTGAGTGATCTGGGGGCCGCTGGATAAAAATATGGGGCAGAACATCAGCAACCGCTTTGATGACTAACGGAATATTTTCTCCAAAACTGGTAAGATCGTCACTATTACTATTTCGGTTTTTGTGTGCGTTAAAGTGTTGGGTATATTAGTACATGTGAATTTCGTACGTGGGTGGGAAACAGTTTTTAGTGTGAGTGTGTTCTGATAAATATGTTTACATGTGTGCATAGATGGTTCAACGGTATCCAATGCAAAAGTTTTTTTTTATGTATTTCAGACGAATTCCTGCTTTACTAAAAACTCCTTCTTGTAGCGACTCTCTGGATGAATATAGACGCAGTTCGTGTACATGGAAGCGCAGGTAATTAACTTAATTGTATTAATATATTCATAAGCACATATGGTTATGTTTTGTCTTGTTGCAGTTGTATATTTTGAGAACAGATGTGATGGGTTCAGAAATGTGTTATAAAGGCGTAATTTTTCATTTTTATGTTGTGTTATGTCAGTTCCATGCATCATTAGCTCTATAAAACAATCATATGGTTGGTATGCCTCCGCTTCAGTTTTTTATTTCGGGATATGTAAATTGGTGATAGATGCAAATAGTTATGTACGATCTAACCGTCTCATATCCCCTGAATTAATAAATCAATTATTCTCATCCATGATTGAACCATTATAACAAATCCAATATTTAAATAAATGACGATTTACATTTTAGATATGTATGTTAATTGCATTTTGATTGAAACTGTGGTGGTATTGATTTAAGAACGGAACACATCAAATATTTTGTTCACTTTAGCATATTACAGCTCATCGTGATCCAAAGTGTAAGACATTCATACATGCGTTAACAAAATGAGTAATTAAAATAATAATTCACTATGCGTGAGAGTTGTGTGTGTTCATATGAACAATCGATGAAGTATATACCCACATATTAACAAAAATGAGTGGAAATAGGAAAAACAACAAAGAACATACATTTCTTTATACACTGAACATGTTTACAGAAATCATCGATTACATGCAAAAACAAAGTACATTAATTTCATATTAAACGGTACATACATGACCTGAATAAACGTTGTGCTATGGAAAAATACAATTATCTTTTTTCTTAAAGCATGTTATACAGTAACTTTCTAACTTCCTATGTGTCCTTGTATTATAACTATTAAAATATTACAATAATGATGCATACTTGGTCTTATTGCGAAGTGTGTTGATATGCATTTGGATCTTTCTTCTAAATAAAATAGGCATGTATGTATACAGTGAATTTCGTCTTCTAACTCGTTAAGATTACATAACTAAACATTCTGTAATTTCCAATTTTGTTATAATGTCTGCGAGTTTCAATTTTCAGCGTATATGACGAAATACATATTTTAGAAATGATGTTTCTATCTAAAAACAAATATGTAACAAATACAGGTTTAAGTTCTTTATAAAGTAGTAATTAAGTTGATTAATCAACATTAACTTTCTATTCAGATGCATACCGATCTCTGAGTCTAGTTTTTTAACAAAGGGATAACGCTGTCAATTATAACGGACTCAGGAAACAACCGTACATCTGTTAATCCTATCTGTAATGACAGTTTTTAGTATACAGTTTCATTGTTTATTTTGTTGTAGTGTAAAGAATATTTTACAATTCATAGGTATTTACTAATGTATAAAGGAAATCGACCAACTTGAGAGTAGAGTGACATTGAATGTGTTGCCAGTTTTACATTAAACAGCCTTTAACAGATTTGCATGTGAATACGTTTAATATTAATTGCCGCATTTAAGTTTTACATCATTTCTATCATTGTCTCCAGTTGAGGATATCAATTTTTAAAGTTTTGTTTAAAAACATTATGCAAGTAAAATATGTAATGATATAAGTACCGATTTAAGCTTCATGTGAAATTCCTATATTACTGTATTTTATGAATCGTACTTTAGCAGCAACAAAAATACGTTCTTTATTTATTACTTTGGTACGAAGTAAACGGGGTAAACTGTCACCTCCAAGGATGCCTGTTTCCGTCCGCCTCTTTGTCCGTCAATTTGCACATATTTCCGGAGGGGGGAAACTTGCCTGAATGCACACTTTTCCACGTAGCCATAAAAAGTCCTACATCCAAACTTGCGGGCTTTGTATATGATTTGGAGCTGTGCATATGCGATGATAAACGTCTAGCATCAAACATTTGAAAAGATATGATCCTGCTTTAACGTTTAACATTCTATAAGCTGATGATTATTTATAAGCAAAATGAGCTGAGGATTTCTTCTGAAAACACAATATAGTATTATGTCACGTGTAAAATACACTAAGAATCCTAAGTTTAATATAGCCTTATTATATAAAGAAGTGTAACGCCAGCTGCTGGAGCAGTGCTGCATTCTTATTATATACAATGTGTTGGTCCTTTATTAAAAGCAGCTAACCAATTGCAAAAGTAGTACAAAACAGCAGAATACGAAACAACATCCATACAACGAAGAATAAAGCAAACATATTTTACTCTTTTTTTTCTCTGAAACCGCAAGGTTCCTACGGTCACTATGTGTTTCCCTCTATAACAGTTGTTGAAACTAAAACAAACAATATACAAGAGATCTCATTTATTATATACTGATATATCAAAGTTAATAAAGACCTCGAAACCCACAATGCAGTATTTGGTATACAACATTGTTAAGTGGTCATCTACACAGTAATTTAAAACCATTCTACTGCAGTCAAAACTGGCCACACCAAATAGGAAACGTTTGTATGAACTTGCTACATAAGTCCTTAATTGTATTAAACAAACTGTGTCATTTGTGTGACAAGCTGTATTTGTCTATAATTGGTTCCAAGAAATTATGAGAGAACATCTTGGTCATTTGTTTTTAGGACATACCATCTTAATCTTAATTCCAAAGCCGAGCAAAAAAGCGCCAAAACAAAACATTCGATCTATCTGGATTGAGCATAAGCTCGGAATATGCGATATTATGTTTTAACGTCATTTTAAAAACCTTTATAATATATATGTTAAGACGTATTTTTCAATTAAATTGTTGTGTTATTGACAAAAACATAAATACAGTGATAGTTTAACTGTATTACGGTGATAAGATCAGTATACCGAGTGTATCGTGCGTTAGTGCAACTCGTGTTGTATATGTTAGCCTCTAAACAACAATGGCGTCTGGTCAACTTCTTGTTCCGTAGTGTCGTCACCGCGATTGCATGGACGTGAACGCGAGCATTCGAGGCGACGTGGCGAAATCACGCATCGAGAACAAGAGATAACGATGCAAAAGCGCGAGATCACGAGAAATTAAAATGGCTTGTGGATTAAATGGAACCATGAAATGGAAATTTTGCTTGTGAAATTCAACGGTTGAAGGTGCGAAATCAATATGCGATGTTGAATGATTACCATTCGACAACGAAAGACTATGATGCGATATTACTATGCGAGGTTTTGCAGATTCTGAGCGAGAACGCGAACAGATTGTCGCAATATCGCATCGTGTTCTCACATATTCAATAGTTGAGTTAAATTGAGACAACGCGAAATCACGATGCGGTGCGTTAATACGTTTTAAGATCTCTTTTGCGAGCATGCAAAACGATTTTTACTATCGTCCTCTTGTCGTGTTTTCGTGTTTAATCAATAAATTGAAATGCAAAACAACGAAAGCACAAAAGGGAACACAGTTCTTCTACGAAAATAAAGATGTATTTCCATTTAAATATTCATCATCATGTCGACTATTTTAAGTTAATTCCTCGCGTTTCAATCCAGTTTTCCTAACTACGATAAACCTGATAACTGCCGCATCTGCCGCATCCGCGCCGAGAAAGAGTTGTTTATTTTGTGCAAGAGATTTTAGTTCTTCAACTATATTCATTCACAAATGAAAACATTTTGTGAATATTGTTTTAAATGGAATATTTTTGGACGGAGCTTATATAGAAAATAATCAATACACAATGTTTGTATTATATGTGTCGCGGAAGAGAATGTTTATGAATGATTAAAATAGTCCACTATCCGCTGCGTATTAATAACGTCGTATTTTTGCTCAGCATAGGTCATTCATTATCTGCGTGTGTTGTTTTTTCCTCATCTTGAAAGCAACACTGTGTTAATCGATAGTCAATTATGTCTTTCCCTGACCATTTAGTGGCCGAGTACAGACCCTGAAATTCTGCGAGATGAATTTTAACGCGTAATTGTAACTGGGTCACAATTTGTGTCTATGTGTCATTTGAAAATGCAGAGAGTAGTCCGGAATTCCGTACATTGCACAGTGTTACATCCTTTACGCTGTGCACTGACAAAGTGATACAGCCAAATTTAAGGGCATTTTTCTCGAATCAGCCTAAACATATTCGAACGTATTTCTTCGTGCACAAAGTGATGCAGCCAAATTTCAGGGGATTTCTCTCGAATCAGCCTAAACATATTCCAACGTATGTATACGTGCTTCTGGCGTTATGTAGATGTCATTTAAGGTGAAAAACTGGATAAAATAGCTACGCCGAAAAAGCGCATGAGTGTGCTATACCGATGTTAAGGTCAGAGTCTGTTTGACATCGTGTGAACTTCTATGGTAAAAAGTAATGCATAAACAACAAAGTACTGCTCAATAGCGCTGTCTTTATGACTACATAATTCTTGAGTAAAAAGTACTGCTTGCAGATGTATTTATTTTTTGATTGTCATCCATTATCATGTTGTTTGTTTTGAATTGTATATGGTGTCAAACAAACTTTTGAAACGGGAATTTCCATCATGATGTTATATTCTTAGTGTGATAGGTATTCGATATTCCCACATTATTTATTTACTATTATAATTAACTGGTTCTTATTATACCCTTTTCATAATATTTTCAATGCTTTTAGAACGTCTAAAAAGAGACATGTTGTTGTTATTTTGTTTAAGTTATCTCTATAACATAAATACGGTAAGAAACTGTGCACGTGCACACGCATCTCGACCTGTGCTTTAAGACACACTCTTTATCAATTCGAATAGGTTGTGTTCATTTACAAGCGTGTTGGTTTTATTAAATGAAATTATTTCTTTAAATGGTAAACACATCTGTTTTGGGTGCAAACAAGGGATCTGTTTCTGAGAAATATTTTCTGAAGTATTGAATAGTTAGGATGATATCCTATTTAAACGTTGTATATTACATATTTGTAAGAAGGTATTATATATGTATATAGCTAAAGATTAATAAAATCCGAAGACAAACTGAAATATTCATAATAATACTAATGCTAAAAACATATAATACATATTTATGATATATACATTATGTTTGAAACTTCAGTATTTATATATTAATTATGGTACTAATCTCATTTATTTTTAAGTTCAATCCTATTAAATATCAATGGGTCTGACACATGGGACGTATGAGACAGAGGTTGCATCTTCACCCAGCCCCGCCACGTGGAGACCCTCTAAGAAAAGCCCTTCCAGATATGTAAAGATAAAAGCGACTCAACAGAAAGAAGCCCTGAAACTATGCGAGGTCCAAGTGAAAGTACCAAGGCAACCATGTAAGAATGTGGTCACAGATAAATGTATCATAAATTAGTGTCCGTTCTTCTAGTTGATACTTGTAATGAGTTACATGTATTTGTTTGATAGTCATGCATTAAGTCAATATACGGGTTTTGATTTTCGTTAGTTAGGTCATATAACACAAACATATAAGCAGGAGATTACCGAATAATTGATCAAGTCTGTTCAAACGAGCTGGGGTCTAAAATACCAAAGACTTCTATTCTGAGTTAAAACAAGTATATACTAGTAATATGCATGTCCTGCTCATAACGTATATCGCTGTGTGTGTTTTAGACTTCAGTGTTTTCACTGATATCGCCATGATCAATCCTCCAGTCATTACAGTCTTCAAGGTAGTAAGCGACATCGTGTGCGCGACAATTTGCCTGCGACAGACGGAACCAGAGTGTATGACTGCACAGTTCGATCAAGCGACACATATCTGCACACTGTTCAACGGATACAAGCACACGAAGGACTCGAGTAATGCAAACAAAACAGCTGTGTGCAAATGGGACGCGCATTTCTTTGCAAACAATAATTGATGTGAACACCCATCCTGCATGGTAATATCACCCACTGACATTCATAGAGCGATGTAATTGTTGACGAACAATAAGATACAAACTAAATTTGCTCTCAATATTCGAGAGATATTTATAACGTTTACAAATGCGTATCATTCAATAAAATTGTTTTCATGAAATTAAATGGCAATCAAAAAACAACTATTCAATAAATATATAAGGTATATGTAAACGATTAGATGCGGGTGTCAGTGTTACCGATTGTACGTCTATATGACAGATCATCACGCATGGTGAATGCATACAACGTTTTGTTGCTTACTTTAAATGATATCCAGAAAGTGTTCGGATGTATCCATTAAACAGTTTGTCCATTTAATCGTGTTTTAATAGATTGATTGGGCCGATGTATCAGTTCATACTGTATTTCTGACAAAAAGGTGTACTAAAATCATTGAATGGAAGTGTGAAAGAATCATGAGTTGATTTAAACTGGACGTGAATAGCTGTCGTGTACACATCACATATGATAGACCTGGACGTGAAATAATAAATTTAAAGTTTCGTTTCGGTTTTATTGTTTCAGGTTTATGTTTCACTTGTATTTGATGTTGTCATACGTTGGATGGTAGATATCAGCTTAACTGATTTTATTTGCACAGTTTCATTTTAACGTATGGAAATTGGGTAAACTGCACATTTTGAGTATTGATCATATTATATTGATTCCTTCCCATTACAAAAGTTATATTTACTTATATTTGGTGATACTTTCTATTGTATTACATATATATTTCGCTTGAATTATTTATTGATGAAACGAACATGTGCACACTTGAAGATGATTATTTTAAATATTTTCTCACAATTTATCGATAAGACTAAATGTCCATTTAGAAAGGTATATAGTAAAATCATGCATAACAAAATAGATACATATGTTCAATAATATAATTAAATAAAAAAACTACTACAAAATATTAAGTAATTGATCAACAAATGACTGTATAATTCGAATTGCAATAACTGTTTTGAATTCGACCATTCGCAGTTCTATAACGTTTTATAGCAATGACAATATAGGGTAGATATCCGCAGTTTCTGGAAAATAAGAATCCGTGCGCAGTATTTTGTGAAGCTTTCCCCTTTTCCTGCAACCGCTTTCGCCTTGAACATCGTTCCACGTTTAAACTCCTTAGGACGCTGTGGTATTTACCACTGTCTTAAAAAAACTTCTATGGTACACGTTGTTTAATAAAACGCATCCTCGTTGATTAAATGCCCGCACGGCCCTTTATCAATTAAACAGAGTGTACATTGTGGAGCGGCCGCCATCGGAAATGATCACACACATCTATGTGTGAATCCTGAAGACTCCTAGATACTCACCGGTGCGGGTTTCCTTCTGACACTCTATGTACGCCTTCACTGATCAGTTCTTATCAGATTGGTGAGTCGCGTTCTGGGAAAACTGGGCTTAATGCTTGTGCGTAAAATGTCGTCCCAGATTAGTCTGTGCAGTCCGCAGTGGCAAATCAGGGACGACGCTTTCCGCTTTTATGACATTTTTCGTTCAAATGAAGTCTCTTCTTAGCAAACATCCAATTTAGGCGGAAAGAGTCGTCCCTGATTAGCCTGTGTGGAATGCACAAGATAATCTGGGATGACACTTTACGCAAATGCATTAAGCCCAGTTTTCTCAGAACAAGGCTTATTTAATCTTACCGTAAAAGTCAACACATCTACCAAGCGTTAGTTTTTTTTCTTTTTTTCTATTGTTTTCGTATTATCTTTCTATATTTTACACAGGCAAAATTATAAGTATAAGCAAACTTATGAATAAATTAATGTTTGACAACTTTTTGTTAATGTGACAATTACCAAATATTCAATATTTACGGAGACACTAAATATACTGTTTTTATGAGTATTTTTCCAACTGAATTACAAATATTTCAAATATACATTGTAATTCACATTAAACATTTTATGAACATTTAAAGTTGAAGACGGGCTGATCTGATTCTTTTTTTAAAGATATGACGCAAACGACAATTAGGATGTTATTTAGCATCGTTGCATCAGGCAGAGAAGTTGGTGCACTGATGATTCCGACATGTGTTCAATATCCTAAAAGGTGAGCAACACTGCTTTTGAAGCATACTTACCTTTTCTATGTGCACACAAGGCATGTCTTTGAATTTGCTTTTGTTTATTTCAAGAATAACTGCTGTTTTTTTTTAAGTTGCTTCTTAAAGTAATGCACTAATGATATTTAAATTATGATGGGAATGATCTAAGATTAAGAACTAATGGATTTCTTTAAAATAGCATCATTTGACACAGCATCCATGCATTATACATAAACGAACACTGAAATTGTGCACAGCTGGTTTCAACTACCTCGTAAATGTATTAACAATATGTTCAATGATTCGATTCTTCAAATGTATCATCATCAAGTTGTGATTTAAAGTTTGGAAGTTCAATCACGATATATTGCTCTGTGAGGGGTGGGGTCCCAAACAGCTATGTTGTTCAGAAACAATTCACATTCTTAACTAATATAAATAAAATATAGAAGAGAAAACACATGCTTATTTTGCTCTTGACCTATTTTCTGTTTACATAATATTAAAATAAGTTTTGCATGCAATAACAGCATAGTCAGTGTCAAACAAACAAAGAACACGCGAATGAGCCAGCCCCTTCCTCACCAATCACCGTATGCGCTATCTTGCCGCAGTGCCTGACCAAAATCCTGGGAAAATGCATACATATATAGTTTATGTATGGCTATTGGTGAGCGACTACAATGCATTTCTAACATAATAACCACGATACTCATGTCATAAATATTATGGAAACATGGTGATAATAATAGTGAGGAACTTTAATCGAAATACTTTATTTGGCGTTTAAACATCATATATTTACATTGATTTCATACAACTTATTTGCAAAATCAACGCAAAGCTGGGTTAGCATGGGTCGGAATAAAAATGCAACCGCCAAATGAGGAATACTTGCCTTCAGCTCTTCAATGTCCTATGCCAACGTGAGCAAGACGTCTTCCTGCATCGCTGGATCCTTTCTATGATGGTCCTATACTAAACGCGTTTAGGGCAGTTACCTCGGTGGTTAGGCAAATATCTGCACTTTGGTGACATACATGCGTTGTTGATGCTAAATCGTTTATGGAAGATGTTGCTTCATTCTGTCATAATAACACATCGCTGGTATTATTGATATGACCTGAAGTTGAACAAGTTCTTTATGCATTAGTTATGTTATATTATTATCCTGTAGATGACGGGTCCGTTACTAGAATACGAGCATAGTTTCTGATGTACTGCTCTTCAATTTCAGGAGTTAATGCATTATATATTTTATTAATATTAGAATAAAACTCGCGTTGTCCTTTATGTATTTACTATTACACGTATTTGTTGCGTTTTAGTGATAAAACTACTTTGAGGTGTCATTAATCAATCCGTTTGCATGATGAAGTATTCTTTCCAGACAATACTTCCATTTAGAGATACACTGTCGCTTGTAAAAGTATGCGCGCTATATTATGAAAAGGTAAAAAGTTAAAACATTTAATCAAAGTTTAATTACTGCTTGAAAATAACGCGCAGAACCTTGCGTATACAAGGTCATCCGCACATGATAGTGCCCATTTAATTTAAACATGCAAGTTATGGTAATTTTCAGTTTGAAGTGATGGAATGACTATACATTAAGCATATCACATAAAATATTGGTAAATCATCGCAACATTTAGGGTTGTAAAGTTTGCAGTGTAATGAGTATGCAGGGCAGTATTGTGGCAAGCTTTGAAGTATGGATGATTCATTCGTTTTTCAGTTTGTTTTTTCTTTAACTGATGAATGATAGGCTTCATTTTGGCAAGCAATCATAGCAACTAATCATGATTGCATGACTGATCAATCATTGTACCATGCACTGTAACAGGCAATTGCAGTAAATGTATCAAGCGAATGTTCATGACTTTCAGGTTCTTGAGAGTCCCTGTTTTATTCTTATGGTCGTAGCTGTATGGGAATGTAGCAAGCAGGTAAATAGGAATGGTCAGTTAAACTCCTAGGTAGGTTTAACTGGACTGGGCAGCTTTAATATCAAGCGCATTTAGAAAACTTTTAAGTCGCGGTAGAAAGTACTCGTATCGGACAAGTACGACATTTTTAAATGTAGTTTTACATGAATATTAAGACTATTCACTTATCTTTGGGCGGATGACACGCGTGTAAGTATTGTGAAATAAATCAAGTAATTTAACATGCAACATTTACATACGGAATTATATTTTTTACATAAATTCCGATCGATAGACTGGTAACTGACAGTCATTGTATGATATAAAATGACATAATGACCAATCAGTGTAACAAACATACAGACAGACTCGTTTGCCATTTTAATATGGTAAATATACAGGTTGAAAGATAGTTAAGCCGATGTAATATAAAGAGTAACATTCGTTTCAGCTATTATTGTATACCGGATGACAAATTGGTCCGCCAATATTACTTGCTGATTAAACAACTGGTCGGTAATTGTAATAAAGTGTACAGATTGATCTGCCAATGTAACGTACTGGTAAAACGCAGGTAATTTCCGAGGTAAGATACTGGTCAGTCATCGCACACTTCAAATAAACAGACTGGTCAGACATTTAAAACAGGTAATATACTTGTCAGTCATTTAAAAATGCACACTGGTAAGGCAATTAAGGGTTACACTTTGATCCAACTGTTTCAGTGGAAAAGACTTTCTATCAAGCTTATAGGCAGAAATGTCAGCCGCTGTAACACACATGGTACTGTAATGGTCAGTCACTGAAGCGTACAGGATAACATACAGGTAAGCTTTAGTAATATACAATGTGAGAAACTGATATATCCTAGTATCATACCGGTATAAGTTTTTTATCATGCATGGTGACATACCGTACTGTCATTGTAACATGACTGGTGACATACTTGTAATATATTTGAACATTTAAGGTGATATATCAGTCATTCATTTCAACATGAAAGGAGACATACTATTCTGTCAGTTTTACATGCTTTGTATAAGACTGGTCGGTGTGAATGACTGGTCAGCCTTTTAATCATTCAAAATGACTGGTGGATGACAAATTGGCAAGTATTTGCATGCATTATGACATATTTGTCAGCAAGATTATAATAAAGAGTGACATACTAGTCAAACATTTCATAATACACAGTAAGATATCGGTGAGTTATTGACATATTCAGGATAACACATTTGTCAGTCATTATAACATAGAGGGTATATTTTAAATACTGGTCATCCGTTTTGACATGAACGTTTATTAAGTGGTTAGTGATTGAACAAGTCAGTATTACATAGTTGTCAGACATTTCAACATGTTGTTTTTGTACCATAGTTTTAACAGTTGCTTAAACTGCAGACTCAAATATTGTTCAGCCAGTGTAAGATCTATGATTACACCCTTTCAGCCATTGTACAATGCAAGGTGACATAGTGGTAAGTCATGTTCACATGTACGTTGGCAGGCTTATCCTAAATTGTGAGGTACAGGGTGACATACTTGTCATCGGTTTTTATATGGATGAAGATAGGTTAAACAATGTATATGGTAAACTCAGAGAAACATATTTGCGTCTTTTAGTATCAAGGACTGGGCAGTTTTCGTAGTATACAGAGTTTACTGGTAATCGTATTTAACATAAGCAGTGTGACACACCGGTCAGTCATTGCAACATAGATGGTGATAGATTTGTTAGCAATTGTCATATAAATGATGTTGGATTGTTCAACCATGTTTAAATACATAAGAGCATGCTTGTCATTCATGGACCATAAAGAGGGACATAGTGTTATGATATTTTAGATTGTCGGAAGCAATTGTAACATATGGTTGGATACACGCTTCAGTAACTGTTGTATTTGGATTAAATGTGTGTATTTCAATGAATCCAACAAGGTATCAATAATTACAACAGTTAATGTGGGAGATCTGGCTGGCAATATAACATGAGGCTTGAGTGTAAAAAGACTAAAATGGCAAAAGGTGAAAATAATGAACTTTCTATTTGATATTGTGGTTTCGAAAATGTCACCATATTTGAATGCGTACTTATGGAATCGTATATGACTTGTAATTTTGCCCATATATTACGTTACTTTCTCTTACCGGCTGAGCATTGTTAACTGCACTCATTTGATATTCCGCTGCATCAACAAAATAAACATTTCGCAATACACATGTAGTGTTGCAGCCGGAACAATCGAAAGAAGAAAGGAAATTAAATTCGTAAAATTCATATTCGCATTAATATATCATTTTCAATGACGCATTTCGTAAATGTCAAAGACATTAAAATAACAAAAAAGAATTATATCATGTCAATGTGTTACCTCTTTAAAATGGTTGTATGAACGAATTTAAGATATCCCACCTTTTTTTCGGTCATTTTGGTTTCAGCTTTTTTGGCCTGTAAAATGTAACTGAGTCAATAGTCGATTTTTACGTAGAAATTATTTTCATTTTACGTTTGATAAATGAAATTGCTATATGAACCTAAAAATATCAAAACAAAAGGAAAACCTAACGTTTACCTGAGTTAAGTTATTGCTCGCTTTCTTACAACGTTTTTAATCGGAACTTCCGACACATAATATATTGAAAGGTCGCGCATATAATTTACGATAAAGTAATATATCGGCTGGTCCTATGGATGACGACAGCTGATTGGATGCTATAATAAGGTATATAATAATAGTATTTGTTTACCGAAATAAGGGAAACAACTATTACTGGTAACAGTTTGTTTGCCTCATAGGTGTTGCGCATCCTGTTTTGATTGAAAAAAAATCATCGCTTCAATGCTACGTGCAACCAATATATCCCGCGTTTAGAGGTCCGAAATAAATCGTTCATTCCCGATTCAACGAAATGCTTTTGTTATGTGAATAATGTAACACAAACGAATGGATTATCAAGTTATTTTTTTATATTATTTAATGTGAAAAACGAATGAATAATCAACTTATACCATTTCTTATCTTGTATTTATCAGCGGTGACTGTGGAAATATATATTTGAACTCGTAAAAGGCTGGCATATTCACATTGGAATAGCCTCCCTGTTGATCGTGCAGGCCCTGCGCTAAGTTGAAAATATTTTTTTATATCCGTATTGTACACTAAATGTTATATATGGTTATTTTAAACAAGTTATTAGATCTGTATTATTGAAAAAATGGTAAACAAAACTTTACTTGATTTGAATCACATTACATGAATTTATAATGAGCTGTATTAGTTTTGATCAACGTGTGTAACTACCCATAATATTTAGATTTGGTAAAAGAAAACAAAAATACCGTGTCATAATGTATTCCATTATCATTCAGCGATCTGTTTATGTCCAAAGAGCAATCTTTTCCACTCATACCAAATGTACATGTTTATAAAATGAACTTTAATATTCAACAAAACAAGTGTTGTCTTTTACCTTTCACATGTACATTTGTTAATTCATGTTTTTTCATTCATATACATTTAAGAACCATAGCATTTAGTTTAGAAATGAAATTTAATAACCGATTCAAACGTAAGCTTAAGTCATATGTGGTTGTCAATATTTGCTGTTTAAGATATAAAAATCTCATAGGGCAATATATATCGGTTTATCTGTTGAGAAGCTGGTAAGATGAGTACATTCTTACACGTCAGAAATCTATTTGTTTAGACACTCAAGCCATAAATCATGCTGAACGTCGTGATTTTTTTTATATCTTCAAGTGAAGTCCTACATCTCCTACCATCTTACCAGATAGTTAAGTTTATCGAATATAGTTTTTTCTGAACATGTCAAATATGTACTTGCCGAAAACGATATAAATAAACGATTTATTATAATGATTGGCACATTCAAATTGAACCATAATAGTAATATAGTTTCACTTGATACTGAATTTTACTGCATCAATAAACCAATATTTGTATTATAATACACCTTGCATAATATACAATAGTAATTCGAGCAATGTTTTAGCAAATAAGTTAAGATGCGTCAGGTACTTTTCAAGTATCTCTTTTACTCATAAATCCCAGTGTTGTAAGAATAATTCGACCAACATGATTTTGCAAAATATTCGTCTTGTACGGAGCGATTAGTTCGTGAAACTGTTTTTTTTTTAAATCAGGTAAAGCCAGGCGTGTGCACTAAGTGAAACATGCAATGTGTAAGATTCGAGTATGGCTGCCCCTGACATTGTTAAACAAGTTATTATCAGTCAATAACATAAAATATCATCGACAATTGAGACATTGAGAAACTTAGTAAGAATTGAGGTGTTGTGCTGAAATTAAATGTATGAAGATGACAGTCTGGACCATATTGGTATCTGCACTATTGTTCAAATTAAACAAACGGTTAAAACGCTGAACACCTTATCTTTAGGCGTAGCAGGAAAAAACACTAAATTACACGTCACGTTGTCAACTTTTAATTCGTCTCCTTAAACAATGCCGCCGACAACGTCGAGGAGAACACAGATTACGTCGACATGGACAACCACCACCACCACCACCACCACAACCACCACCACCACCACCACCACCACCACCACCACCACCACCACCACCACCACCACCACCACCACCACCACCACCACCACCACCACCACCACCACCACCACCACCACCACCACCACCACCACCACCACCACCAACACCACCACCACTACCACCACCACCACCACCACCGCCGCCACTACCACCACCACCACCACCACCACCACCAACACGTAAGCGTTAACATCAAATAAATGTATGCTTGTTAAGCCGTGTTAAACATCGTTGTACCCTTAGCTTGCGTTGTAGCTTCCTTTTTAGGTCGCAGTGCCGAAGTGGAAATACCGCTTGCAGTGAGCGCATGGTGCTTCGTTGCTTGTGGGTCATAAACCTTTGTTTGTTCATGAAAAGTTTATCACGTGTAAAATTGCCTTGCTTGCCTTCCGGTCATGCTCGTTCCATGAGCGGTATTATTCTACGACACCGTTCGTTCACATCCGGAAGGTATTGCTTTGTCCCAATCGGACCGATGAAGCTCAGTTTGGTTAGTGACTCTTTTATTATCATTATTAATTAGGTGGCCGTAAATATGGCAACATTCGCACGGGTCTTAACATGGACGTAAGCTTCAAGATAATATATGTTGTGAATTCCATAGGCGAGCAGTAATGAATGTACTTGAACACGTTAGTACATTAAAAAAACGATAAAATGTCCACTAGTCAGCTGATAAGGATGGACATCAACGTAGTCCTGGGGACTTTGGGATGTGTTCATGTGGTTATGTCTAAAGGCATATCGATAACAGGTAAGAACTCATGTTTAATATGCTGTAGTGGTTTCTTGGCGATTGAGCCTTTCCTTCAAACAGTGTACATGTACACAGTGCCAATTAAGTACTTTGATAATAAAAATGTTTGTTTTCGTGTTAAAAGATATATAAAAAAAAAGTCTAAAACGGCGTTTTGCAAACGTGACAAATACAGTTAAAAAAGCTTTTGACGGAAACGTACATCTTTAAGAAACGTACATCTTTAATTTAAGCCCCAGCGTTCCAGCAAGGAACAATAGTCGTTCGTCTAAATGGCACCGAGATAACAGAAACGTCCGTTTTATGCGCAAGTAGAATTCACCCGGATGTATTATACACGCACAATGATTCCGTCGGAAAGAGAAGGATTTTTGCAATAAGGTATAGATTCAATCGGTTAAACCAACATTTTGCATCTTGGATTTATACTGTATGTTACTTTATTATCTGTGAGGAAACTGCGAACTTCTTGTGAACAGAATCCGCATTTATGCTTACTTCACACCGTAAACATTTCCTCCTTCGATATCAATGAGAACTTTTTTAGAGAAACCGCCTGACCGTTGAAGAGTCTTCATGGCCATCAAACTGCCCTAGACATTCAGTGCAATGCGATTAGGCGATTAAGCGAAAGATTCTGTTTTTCCGACTTTGGGGCGCACGGACGGAATGAAGACCTAAAGTAGACGCATGCAGTCGTTTTTTACAAATCGAGTGCATCTCGATTTAGCGAAATATCTTGTTTTGCGGACTTACGTACACACGGACGGAGAGCAAACATTCAGTCACTACCGTAGACCCATGCAGTCGTTTCTGCTACAAATCTGTTTTACTCAACTCATGTATGTTCTTTTTAATCTACTTTGCAATAACCATAGCATGCAAACCTTTGTTTACCTTGATAAAACAATGAAATAAAACTTTTGCCAAGGAAATGTAACTATGCAAAGTGAAGACGTTTTGTCTACCTTTGCATTTCCCATATGGTTTCAGCAGCTTATTTTAAGATACTTAACTTGATCTATCAGTTCCAGTGCAACACCAGTAGAGAAATAAGTGACGGCAACAATTATGCAAAATAATAGCCGTATTCTGCAATTGATCAAACAGAATGGTAACATAATAGCCGACTTGTTCTTGTTAATTGATTTTGAATTGCCTAGCCGGTGTTCTGGAGTAGTTAGAGTGTTTTATGTTACCGGGTACGTTTATTATTATGCTCTTTAAACACAGATGATCTTCAACAAAATTTAATGAGCCTCGCTCTGTAAAAAGAGGGTTTAATGCATGTGCGTTAAGTGTCGTCCGAGATTAGCCTTAACTGGATTTTTGTCAACGACAGTCCTCCTTTAAGCAAAACATATCATACAAGCAGAAAGTGTCGTCACTGATAAGCCTGTATTGACTTCACAGGCTAATCTGGGATGACACTTTACGCGCATGCATTAAATCCCTTTATACAGAGCGCGGCTAAAAAACAGAAACAATTGGTGTTGAACAGCGCTGTTACCGGCGACATACACATGACTATTGAGATCGACGGTGCGTATGCGCAGGGCTGGGAGGGCATCGCCTGCGGACCGTGTAACGGCACTGCAGGTCACTGCATCGCCGATTCCGGTGGCAATGCCGGCGGGGACGCGAACAACATCTGCAAGATACGCGAGCCCGACGACGATTTGACCCATGCCACCGGTGGTAAGATACACGTTCAGCTTGAATCGATACTTGAGTTTAGGTAAAACTTCAAATTTCAACGCGCGATATTTTTTAGCCAATGAGGACAATACCTATAATAATCTACAAATAATTAAATGGTACTGATAAAAATGGAATGAAATACATCGATGTGTTGTCTTAGTGTATTCGGCAATATACGATGGAATTTTAAATAAAACAATGGCCCTTTTCATTATTATTTTGATACAACGTTGATTACAGGCTTATAAGCAATATTTAGTATACGCGATTCACAAATAGATGTTCATAAGCCGATTAAAAACGAAAACATGAAAAGTATTCCTTTCTTAATTAACCTGACCTCATAGTATGAAATGAGAACTGTATTTTAGCGTTGCATGACATATTGCGGGCATATTGTTGGACATTGCCATTTTACAGTAATACATGTAGTTCCTTGCACGTATCAGTGAACAACATTTTTTAAGTTTATCATGTATATGCTTCTTTTCTCGAATCCAAGTTGGGACCACAACGACTGCGAAACGCTCACGGTAGCAAACAACGCGAAGGTCTACATTGTATCAAACGTGGGCGGTATGGCGTTCCATTTGGGTCGAAAGTCTATGAAGCCTTTTAGGTAAACATAAATTTGTTCTTCGAAGTACAAAATGTACTTCGAAGTACAACAATTGTACTTCAAAGTACAAACATGAAATACACTCGAAGTATATATTTGTACCCCGAAGTACAATTTGTACTTCGACGTACATGTTTGTACTTCTACGTACAAATTTTCTGAACAGACATTCAAAACACTCGTCTATTTCGGATGGAATTTTCGGACGAAGGGGAATTTCGTAAAATAGAGCATTATTTCAATTGAAAACCACTATGACATTACCGATAAGTAAAGGAACCCGATATAAAGAATAATTTCTCATGTTCTCTATGACTGACATTAGTTTATTGGACTAAAACCGTTTGCAAACAGTTGGTTTTTTTCCAGAACCGAATGATAGTATGGAGGCCTCCATTTTTTACAAGGCGTCTTCTGATTGGCTAACACTCAAGGGTCGGTAAAAACTGTACCTCGAAGTACAATTTTTTTACGTCGAAGTACACAAAAATGTACTTCGACGTACATATTGTACGTCGAAGTACATTTCTTTTTTTACCTAGTAGGTCTTGTTGCCATTGGGCGGGTACAAGCACCCCAAGTTCGTCCGTCTCCCTAGCAACGCCTGGGGCTTGCACCACCGCGTGCTGGTCGACGAGGTCGTGTTCTTCAACATTACGTCATGGATTGTGGGTCCCGTGAGAGGGGATATCTCGCCTAATGGACGTGAGGTGAACATAAATAGGGTTTAATATATTTATAGAAATTAAAGTCATTAAGTAGAGAGCGCATTGGTAGCATAACATTTTAGTACGGAAAAGTGGCCTAGAAAATCGTACATAATTGCAGAAAACTTAAAAGTTCTTGTTCACAGATTTTCAAAATGACATGTTCTAAATATGTGTCACATATTCAAAAAAAGAACACTGTTCATCAAGGGTCGAAATGACACTTATTGTGATGACTCATATTATTAATTGAAAGACTGTTTCGTTCATTAATAATAATCATTTGTAACTGATAAAATTTAAAAGCGTTACAAACGCGAAACGACTGAATAATTCCTAATGTTTGCTATTTCTTATAAATTGCTTAACACCACGTTGATTATTCATTTAAAGTACATATTCAAAGTGCAAACCGAATTTATATAACCTTTTTCATATATTAAGTAATGCTTCATAATAAGAATGCCCAATTAATAACGTGGTTCAAAATCACGTACACTCTGAGACAAAGTTTAATTTATGAAATACATGTAACATTCAGAATGTGTAAATATTTGGAATTATTAGATGCAATATGCGAATTGAAATCATTTTGAATAACATTACATTTCAGTACATTACGTTAAACCTCCTTTCATGTTTTAGTGAAGACGTACTTACATATCTACTACTGATACATCCCCGACGGAGATTATTACGCGTATTTGACGTCAACTCCGGTACTGATACCGTATGGCATTGAACTTCAAGGCGAGGCAATGTGCTTCGATAGCCTAGGCTCCGGGTATTACACGGTCAGCGAAGGGACGCACGTGGCCCTTCATTACTATAGGAGAAGCGGGAATTCTCCGGGAATCGTGGTTTGATGAAGACATCCTCTTTTTTAGTTTAATGTTCCATTGTTTCTATGTTAGAGATTGGGCCATTTAATAAAATGCGGTTTATACAACGTGTAGAAATAAGCAGTTTTATCCATTAAACGATTCTTGCCTCGTTGGGCAAAACAATATTCGCAAAATTCCAATAGTTACTCAATTTAATTATTCTGACTGTATACACCCCATATTCATAATGAATCTTACAGCAGATGTGTTATCACTTAAAGATGAATGTGTCTGTCTGGAAAAAAGCCGCCATAAAGATTTCAAAGCTTATAATATTGCCCTTTTCTCAAGAATGTGCATATGGCATAATGTGTATGCGTCTGGCCAGATTTGTGCCAACACGCCAAAGCGAACGTACGACAAATATACCCGTCAGACCGACAGAAAGGGTGCCGAACTTCACGATTGTCCTATCGTGTGTCATTATTGTCGTATCGGCAAACTTTATGGCGTTTTTACGGGTCGTACGTCGTTTCTCTGAGTGGTCATTATTGAAGCTTAATTACCATGTTAAACTATGTTAAAATGTAAATATACGGTGAGTAAAAACATTAAAAATAAACGAAAATGTGTTGGTGGTGGTAGAGTATCGTTGTTATTATGCCACTAGGGCACAAATGCATTTGAGACACTGAATAAATATTTTTCAGTGTTATTATACCCTTGACCGACAACAAGTATCGACACCGCCCTTTTCCACAAGTTTAAGCCCCCCCCCCTCCCCCAGCAGCCCACATTTGAGATTATCATGCTTTTCAGCAATATAAAATCATTTGTAAGCTACGCCCTCTTTGAACTATTTTTTGTTCGAATTTCGTTAAAAAGTCAACAAAAAGTCTATCTTGCTCACATGTTTAAAGTGCTTATGAGTTGAGGATGATTTTAATATCGTTCAACAAGGAATTGGATTTCCGATGAATTATTTTTATTTCCCTAACATCCCTCCTTTGCCTATATAGCAAACATACATCACATAATACAATCTTTCTAACAGTCATCATACAGTGACATTCTATGTAAATTTAGTTCAATACATATATCAATTATTCAATTTCATATATAATTTCCATAATATGAAATATTAACACATTATTTTAAAAAATAACATGTATACCGTGCGAATTCCCAAAGCTGAATGACGAAAACTGACCACGTTTTAACCATGCACGAAAACCTCGTACTTCTAGAGCGCCTCTAGCGGCAAATTCATACTGAAGGGAAGGTAATTTTCGACTCATTCAATAAATTTCAAACATCGAAAATTATATAAATTACATGTACAGGTACAGTTGATTTTCGAGATGACACGCTTTAAGAGTTGCCTTTATAAATAAGATATAAAGAAGACAAATTCAACAAATACATATACATATACTTAATTGAAATAGACCTTTATGATCCTTGTTCAACAAACATGATGTTATATCTACATATATTTTCAATTTGGTGACATTAGTGCTTAAATACATGTCATGATGTAATAATCATATCGGAGTATTAACAAAATTTGCTTATACATGTAGAGTATGTTCATATATGGTGTGTATATGTACATTACTTTATATTTATAAAGAATTTCATTCTTAAGAATTGCATCATACTCACATGAAGGTCTAATATTACATATCATAGGGTGATTAAAAACATAAGTACAATATATCAATACAATGTTGTAATAACTATGATATCTGTGTAAACTCTATAATCATAATGATGCATGCATGAAAACGATACAGTTACCGTTTATATACAAATTTTGAAGCGTACAAAATCTTAATTGCAATCATAACCAATGTCATTTCTGAAATTTACTTGTACTATAGTTGTACAAAACAATAAAAGATAGGCATGTTTATATGATATTCAAATGTATTGCATATTTTATAACTTTACAGAACAGTTTCACCACATAAACAAATAAATCCGATGCAAATTATTCTACTCGATCAAAACTGTATGCCATCTGCAAAATAATTATTAATGTCAAAATCAATTACATACACATACTATAGTTAAATAGATAACGAGAATATTACTCTACTATTATCGACACATACTTGGTTACTAGCAAAAAGCAACTTGACTCTTAAGATAGCAGTGGTATAACAAACTACTATGAAATACATATTTCACATTTCTATGGTATAATTAACGAACACATACAGCTAATGTCATGAAATAAAATTTACATTTACAAAATATACATTTATTGTGGAAGAGAGGGATAAAGATCCATCTACAATACAGTATTAACATGTGTTTATATATCAGGCAAACATTAATAATAACAAAGAACACATACTGTCAATAAACAAAAAAGTGAAAGACAACGATACAAAAAGTTGACATATATTAAAATGTCATACACGAGATTTCGGCGAGAAAGTAACAATGTTCGGTCCAATAGGCTCATAGTGTTCATGTTTACGAATCAGATCGTACAGCTTCTGCCCTGGGCTCTCCGTAGGCCTTGCGTCCCTGTGACCGTGCAGCTTAAAGTCGGGCGTGAGTTTACCGAGTTTCACACCAAGGACAAGCGCAGCATCAAGAGCTTTCAAGGCGTCGTCAGTGGGCTGTTTTTCCGTAAAGTTTCCCGTGAATGCAAATGAAATGGATTTATTATTCCAGCCCAATGTGTGGGCCCCGACCCGATCCCACCCTCGACCCATGTACACACTACCGTCCTGTCCGATCACAAAGTTGTAACCGATATCGGCCCATCCTGAAAAAAAGAATCAAGTTGTAAGAAACGTGTTGAGTGTTTGAAACATTTCAACTTAAAGGTGTTCTTTTTTAAATGTTGTATATAAAAAGTATATCAATGACGCAACATTATATAAAATCACCTAAGCAAAAATATCAGCGTGGTACTTTGTCATCCACATGACGCCTGACTCTCATAACGTTTATGTTTTAAGCCTTAATACGTGAGACACTATAAAGCTAGATTATTGTCTTGACAACAATCCGAACATAATGACAAACTTACGTATTACGTACATACGTACGTACATACACAAAGACATCACTTTATTGTTCTGAGCACCCATAGAAGGCAGTTTGGGAATAGCATATGATCAAATGAGATCGTATGATATAACATGAACAATTACTATTTATATCCTGATGAAGATGTTGTATTTTGCGCATCTCTATGGCGCCTTCTCTTTGCGAGACGCACTCACTCATCACCGTATGGTGTATGAACACGTGGCTCACTGGCATCGTCATATATTGTGCATCTTCTTTGGAGGATAGGGCATGCCACTGAGTTCTCGTCACCAGGGTAACAGTGTTCATGTTAAGAACTAACTCCTCTGTAAGATAAATCCTTACTCGGGTTAATGTTTTGGAAATTTGTTCACAATAATAGACGCAACCATACAGATAAGCTAGCTTTATGGCAAATATAGCTCACTTTGAATGTAAATTTAGAAAACTGAATTTTGAACTTTCTTTCCAATATTTACGACAGAAGATGGATATTATACAGTGTACTAGTGTTAACATATACACACACTAATCGAATACCTTCTTCTGCATCGCATAGCTTTTGATCTTGTTCAATTTTGTTCCATATTGACTCTCCGTCAAAGTTGAACCATTCAACCTTTGCACCACGCCCTATGTCTCAAATACAAACACACAACAACATGAATATAGGTTTAAGGACGTGACGTAATCTCGTCGTAATCATGTTAAGTGATGTTTTTTTTAATCTTTTCTCATTTATATAAATATACTTTTACACAAAACTAACTGATTCCGAAAATAAAAAGTATCGCGCTGCAGCATTACAATACAAGGTTTTCCGATACAATATTGTTTATATTTTATATTACATGACAATTATAGTAACATATGAACCACATCAACAAACTATCTTTGCGATAATACAGCCAAAGGCATGCTCATTAGCACAATTCGTGATCTTGTTTAATATTAGCCATGGTCGGAAATTATGACTCGATTTTTCCCGATCTTATATAAAAATGGCCCATTTAAAGTTAAATGTTCATTGATAAGAGAGCGTGAAATACAGAGTATATGCACCCTATAGTACGACTTCTCAGAACCTAGTGACGTTAACATTTTATAAATACGTACCGCGTTCAAGTATTATTACTGCCATTTGGATTGCACTCTATAATGTCCATAAAATATAAGAAAAGTTATACACACCCAGCAACTGTCAAAAGCAGTGTCAGTGCGACAAGCCAAATCTTCATTTTGTTCCTTTAAACCGTAACCATTTATCTATTTATTTTGCTAAGATACCTTGTTCCAATCCTGAGTAATTTAATAATGTTACAGCGTTGATGTGTGTATATAATTAATGTTTTGTGTCTTAAAACCCATTTTGGAAAACACATAGGGACCAGGCACAGTGTTGGGATTGCATAAAAAACAAAAACAATTCTAGAAAAAAATCATATATTACATATAATATATTTTTATGCAATCCCAACACTGTGCCGGATCCCTATGTTTCAGAGATGCATGTTGAGGCACGAACGACAACTCTGCTAGGAAAATGATTTTTACGCGTTTCCCTTTAATTTCAATTTAAATTCGGTGTATGTTGGGTGTTGCGTTTATATCTGTTATTTGCTTGTCAAGACTATGTTCCAGGTTTGAAAGAGGCACATGGCTAGATGTGTAATTGTAGTATGCCATAACACGTCGCCGAAGTTCTTAAGAGAGCATAGTATGTATTTATACACATAAATTGCTTGATATAGTGTTCTGAATCTGACCTATTACGTGAAGTCATCAGATATTTTTAAATCATTCATTTTAGCCACTGGACGGTTTATCTTATCATGTTAAGATTAAGACGAACATACACAGCTGAGCGGAAATGTAATATACTTTTTTATGATAATCTCTATGTGTATGTTATCGATAAGAACAGGTCTTGACTCTAAATTTAAATATAAATATTTATTATTGATAGTTGATTCTAATGGACTATGAACCTGAGCAGTTATTATCTCGTTGATACAATTTAAACATTGACACCACTAACAATGTATATATAATTCACACTAAATTCGCGCTGAACTCGAATTGTATGTAGTACTATTGCAATTAATACTTTGCCTAGCTAGATAAACTTAACATAAAAATATCGTTAATGGACGCGCCCATAGCAAAATAGTGGACAGACATATTAGCATTTACATAAATATAGTGCTGTTGAAGATGCAATAAATATTGTGAAAGTGATCAAGTTTTACAGAATGTTACAAATATGACTTTGATTCAATTATATGCCGTCTTACAGTGCAATCTGAAGCCATACATACCTTTACAAAAGTTCTCATAGTTAATAATTTCCTCCGTTGTAAGCTTCAGAACGTTGGATTGTAGCTAGACAGAAAAAAAAATTGTGCTCGGAACAAATACAATGTTTCATGTATTATGTTCCATAAATATTGATACATATATACTATTATATACAACTTAATTAAGCTAACACATACGTCATGTAAATCGCGTTGTTAGGTCACACTTCAACCAAAGTTACATCACAAGTGGCAATCAACGAATGATACCATCCGTGTAAACTAGGTCGATTTACAGTATCAAACATCTATATGCTCTGTAACAACCCGTTGTGCAATAAATCTGTTTTGCAATAAATTTATTGCAAAACGGTTTGGAGTGTCTTATTGCAATTCGATTTTTTTACAACAACTCGTTTTGCAAATAAACCCGTTTTGCAATACAATTACCGCACATTTATTTGCAATAATGTTATAACAAAACGGGTTGGAGTGTCTTATTACAATGTGCAAATTGTATTACAACCCGTTTTTCAATAAAATTGTGCATTTGTGGGTTTTCTTAACTAAATTGCCAAATACGTGAAAATCGCGTTATATATACATCATTTGTTGTTTTATCAAATTTTCCTTGAGGACGACATTTGATACTTCCTTTATACCGTTTAAAATCAATTTGAAACAATTAGTAATGTGATGATTTTATTGCGAAACGGATTATTACAAACAATCTTTACTTAAGATCAACATTGGTTGATATTTATTACCTATACATTGACATACTATTATTTCAATACGAGATTTCACATTTTGTTTTGTATGTTTCCAGTTCATTTGAATTAATTAAGACAAGTGTAATTATTTTATTGCAAAACGGGTTTATTGCAAAGCGGGTTGTTATGAACATTCCTAATTGCAATAAGACACTACAACCGTTGTGCAATAAAATTATCGCATTTTTAGGTTTTCTTCAATTAAGTATTACAATGTTTGAAATCACTTTCTTTACCAACTCTGTGTTGTTGTATCACATTTACTCATGAAATTTATCACTTAACTGCCTTGTATTTGTTGGTCGAATCGTACACCTCTGTCTTATTTAAAAAAAATACTTATAAACAATATTTGAGACTTTCTTTGACAAGTTTCCAATCAATTAGTACATGTGTAATGGATTAGTGCAAACGAGTTTATTGCAAAACGGGCTGTTATTTCTTTTTTTACATGGCAATAAGGCACTGCAACCCGTTTTGCAATAGAATTATTGGATTTCTGGGTTAAATTCGCTTAATCATGAAATATTCAAGATCATTGTTTATATACATTCCGTGTTTGTTTATCACATTTACTCATGAAATTGGTCACTTTAAATGTCTGTTAATTTTTGGTCAAATCTTACACCTCTGTCTCATTATATACAAACTCTTTAAATACGACATTTGAATATTTTTTCAGCGTTTCAAATCAATTTGAATCAATAAGTTCATATATAATGAGTATATTGCAAAACGAGTGGCAAAGAGGGTTGTTATAAAATGCACATTGCAATAAGACACTGCAACCCGTTTTGCAATACAATTATGCACTTCTGGGTATTCTGCACTTTATTCCCAAATTGGTGAAATTCACATCATATATATACATTCAGCCTTGTTTTATCATATTTACCTTAGGGACGACATTTGAAGCTTCTTTTATGCCGTTTCAAATCAAAATGAAACAATTAGTATATATGTGATGATTTTATTTCGAAACCGGTTGTTACACAAAATGTACATTGCAATAAGACAATTCAACACGTTTTTCCAAAAATTATCGCATTTTTGCATTATCTTAACTTTAGTACTAAATTGTTTGAAATCACTTTGGATACACATTCTGTGTTGTTTTATCTTATCAAATCTCGAAATTTACCACCTTCCATGTATTTTAAAATTTAAGTCTAAACGTACACCTTTGTCTATTTTTTTAAACAAGTTTATTTAAATACAACACTTGAAACTCATTTTAAACTCTTCCAATTCATTTGAATAAATTAATACAAGAGTGATGATTTTATTGCAAAACGGGTTTATTGCAAACGGGTTGATATAAAATTTTCACATTGCAATAAGACATTCCAACCCGTTTTGCAAGAAAATTATTGCAAATAAATAATGATTTTATTGCAAAACGGCTTTATTTCCAATTGGGTTGTTGTAAAAAATCAAATTGCAATAAGACCCTTCTATCCGTTTTGCAATACATTTATTGCAAAACGGTTTTATTGCACACCGGTTTGTTACAAAGCTCGTATATGAGGGATCAATTTCAGATACAATTTATTTAAGTCTGTATTAACAATACATTTATCTGTAAGAACCAATTATAAAATAATCGCAACACACATACTAAATTAATCACTGTTTATGCAATACATAATACTACTTGCAAAGTTTATTGAACGCACAAACATAGACGGACTGTATTTGCAGTTTTCTATTCAATACCTTTGCTAATTTCCTCACAGCCTCCCGCGCATCAACGTCGTGGGCTAGACATTGTGTATCAGTCAGTAGGCTAATCAGTGTTATGAAAATGTCATGGAGATCTGTGTCTGTAACCTTGAACGTAGACGAATGGCGTACTGTTCTGCAAAATTCTCGCGCCTAAATAAAATATTCGAGGTAAAGTATTGCCTGGGGAAATATAGCTATTTTGTAAAGATAATCGCTTAAATACGGCATGCCAAAAGAAGCATGAACTAACATACTCGAATATATATATTCATTGCGGTTATTTATAAAAGATTATGCTTCAATACGTTTTTACGACAATATAATATGCTTAAACAAAAAACATTAATACCAATACATATATTGTTTAACTTCATTTACAAACACTGCGTTTAACACACTCAAAACAAATTAAAACACATAACGCGTGTTGTATGTATCCATATGCTTTATACACACTCTGATAGAAGTGTTACAAAAATACATTTGCCCAATGAAGACGCCTGAAGTTAGAGCCGCATTGGCCTTACAATACCAAACAAAAGCATGGGTTGCTTCCTCATTGCACATATATACAAGTGTCCAGAAAATACCGTTGTTATCAGTAAACATTAGCAACTTGACTGGACGGACCAACGCACAGACGGAAGGTTACATTTTAATATACTATTCTTGGGGGACTTAATAATAAGTTTAATTTAACATGACAACTATATATTTACCTTTGTTAAAAGGCATGGCGGATGTGGTTTTCCCGGAGCGATGGGGAACGAAAACGTGTTATTGAAGTGTTTGCAGTTCATCATGAAACTTATGATTCCGTTGAAGTCCGTATCTTGTACCGAACTAGTTTCAGTATAACCGTCAGGAGGAAAATACGCCTTGGCTATGTGCCAAGGACTTGATGACCAATGATTCGCCGATGTGTTTTTCCAAGAAGGGTTGGAAAATTTATGTTGGTTTTCAATTTCATCACGGACTCTATTACAAACGTTTGCAGAACATGGTCGTGGTTGTTTTAACGGCGAGTCATGCATAGATGTGCATTGACTTTGTGCTCCTCGTTTATTGCATATTCCTCGTGAAGGGCATTTCAGCAAGTTGGCTGTGTGACAGTCAACACACGCGACGGCGCCACTTGACAAGATAGCATTGTATATGTTTCCGTGTAGAGTTGTAGCCTCGGTCTCAACAAATTTCTCTAGGCCAGACTTTGCAATATCAATTGCCAGCCAAGCTTTCAGCCAGTTCGTCCTTTCCGACTCAGTGAACACATCGGCTATACCCGCCATAATGTTTTAGTCAGAAGGAAATTGACGGTCAGAATAAGAAACACGTGTGGCTTGAGTATCACCTGTAAAACACAAATATCAGTAACATTGGTCCAAGCATTTGGAAAAGTAATATTGTATACTTTTTAGGTTTGGTATGTTTAATAAGACCACAGATGTTTATATATTATAATGATTCTGTTGATGATGGTGGCGATTAAGATTTTCATCGTGATAATGACGGTGACGATGATAAATATGCATGTAATATTATAATGATGGTTATAAGGATAGTGATGTTTATTATCATGAAGCTATGATGAAGCTGTGTTAGGGATGGCAGAGCTCTTATGAAACGGATACCGATGAAACGCTATGACCATCTTCGTTTTTTTGGCAATATCTTTAATGGAAATTATGTTGGTTATAATAATATAAATTATTACATATTAAGAGCTTGTCATGCCAGAGTGTGTGCAAAATGATGTGTGCATCATTATAGTATACGTGTTAATCACTATGCTGTGGGTTTATAGCTTAATGCCGTATATAAAAAACGGATCTCTCTCTCTCTCTCTCTCTCTCTCGCTCTCTCCTTTCTCTTCTCTCTTCTCTCTCTCTCGTCTCTCTCTCTCTCGCTCAATCTCTCTCTCTCTCTCTTCTCTCTTCTCTTCTATGTCAATCTCTCTTAATCTCTCTCCTCTCGCTCTGTCCTCTCTCTCTCTCTCTCTCTCTCTCTCTTTCTCGGCTCTCTCTCTCTCTCTCTTCTCTCTCTTCTCTCTCTCCTCGCTCTCTCTCTATCTCTCTCTAAATAAATATATATATATAAGATATATTATATACATATATATTATATTATATATATATATCGATATAAATATATATATGCTATCTCTCTCTCCTCTTTTTTCTCTCTCTCTCTCTCTATATATATATATATATATGTATCTCTCTCTCTACTACTAGTACTACTACTACTACTACAACAACAACTACTACTACTACTACTACTACTATTCCTACTCCTACTACTACTACTACTACTACTACTACTACTACTACTACTACTACTACTACTACTACTACTACTACTACTACTACTACTACTACTTCTGCTACTACTACTACGACTACTACTTCTACTACTACTACTGACACTACGACTACTACTTCTACTACTACTACTGCTACTACTACTACTAATTATTATAATAATACTAATACAAATACTACTAATACTCCTAATATAATAAATCTAAATCGTGCACAATAGACATCTTGGTTATTATATTTTTAATATTCGGAATTTTATTTTTTAATTAGACTAAATGCAAATTGAATCATTTATCAATATAATTAACTAAAACGTATGCATACAAATCTGATATATTTACTATATATACCAATTCACATGTTAAATCCGATGTCCTCTCGATACCTGTGAGCTTTTATTTCACATATCCTCAAAATATCTGACTTTACAGATATTTCTGTGTTATGTCGTTCAATCTAATTTCTTTAATTGCTTATTAATGTGAGATAACGTAAAATAAAGTCATGCTTAATGCTAAACTTCAAAAAGTAATATTTAAGATCGCTGTATTGATCGATCCTATTGTGTACTCGTTTTGCGTGATTTGCGCTATTAAAACTTTTACTATGTAACATGATATTGAACTGCATTGGTGTAAGAACAATCGTAAATAATAATTAATCCACGTTAGACAAATATCTCTATTGTCACAGAGAGTATAATAATGCAATGCACCTGTAATTACAATGAGGTCTAATGATTGGCAATCCACCGAAACGAATTTAGCAATCATATGCAAATACTTAATGCAAATTAAATTACAAAACGTTGTAGTATTTTCGTTATTCAGTGTTTTGTCAGTTTGTTATTTATTTCTCATCGGTTAGAAGATCATTTGAAACGATTTGCGCATTTGTATTGCATAACTGTTTAAGATATAAGGAATTCAATCAAACATATTTCAATTTGTAGACACACAAGGTATCGATAAACTGCGCATATTTCCGGCGACATGTGCGTTAAGTTCATCTAAATTGATTAAGTTATTATATTCATGCATTCTTTTAATTCAGGAAAACTATTGAGACATTAAAGTTTGCATGTTGTATTCATAAATAAAACGCATTTATTTTAAATTGAATACCTTCTATTATTGTTTTGTTCTTATAGCACAATCTCAAAATGCACCTTGATAACCATAGAATTCTCTATATGTTCTAACAAACAATGCTTTTGATTTAAGACAAACAAACTCACCACATGTATATTTTTATGAACATTTGCATATGGACACACGTTGGGCTGATTTATTTTTATTTTTAGGAATGTTAAATTCTGTGTAAACAAAGTGAAGCATCAATTGAGTTTTACTCATCATTTGATTATATAATTATGTATATAAGTTTTACATCTTTGTTACAAGAAAGAACCTTTCCTTTGTGTTGACACAATGTGCCTATTCTCCAAATTATAATTATTATGTTGGCCGCCTCAATGTACATTGCGCTTCTGTCTGATGACCTTATTGTAATGAGTTACAACTGTTCCTAAATTAATCATTTGGTGTATTCGCATGTAATAACATACAAAACAAACACAAACGTTATTCATTTTTTAATTGCGAAAGCTAACAACACATTACTGACTTGTACACATTTTAAAAATATATATTTCAAAATCATAACAAAAATACATTGCCACCATTAAACATATGTTGTATATATGCTACGAAATCAACTTCTCAAGACTGTGTTAATCATAATTAAGGTCAAATTCGCGTTTCATATGATAAATAGCTGTCGTATTTAAATAGAAAGAGCAGATGTGTACATTTACTAATTACCCAAGTGTTGTGCATAGCTACAGCACCGGCAGTTAGATCGGTTCGGTTTGCATTCGCCTCTACAAGAGATTGAGCCAGTGTATACAGGACGTGAAGTAATGGTAACATATCGAACATATTAGACGAGGCATTACATATGTGCACAAGGACATGTACATATTTGTATGTATTGCATGAACAGTAATCTTCAAAAACTGCTGTTTTTGATGCATACAATCGGAATAAGTATTCAATTATTGCGTTAACAATTAGTGCGTGTAGAGTCATTAGGCAGGTAAATAGGACAAATATACATCTGAAAACATTGGGACCATACATTCATGTCCCCAACTACTAATAATTTACTTACACGATTAAATCTAGGATGATTGCTATGCATAGTTTATGAAAAGCATTCTTGGCTGAAACAGCTTTGAAAATCAACCCAACTTTCACACTCTGTCCAGATAAATCAACAAAATGTACGCGTCAATTAGTATTAACCTCATAGCTATTCAAAGCAGACAGTAACAGAACAAGGACGATTATGAATTACACTTAAATTAGTTCATAGTGTACTGTTTCCAACATAACTATAACATTTTAGACATGTAAATACATACATGTATCGGCTATATCCTCGCGTATTTTTCAAGATGTTAATAACTAGCATCTTATACACACATTTTAAATATGATGTGTTTAATAGCTTGCCACTTACATATTACGTATGTGTAGTCTGGTTGAAAACACCCTACTGGGATGATATATACATTGAATATACTCTTAAAGGATGTGAAACTGAAGACGCGAAACAACACATTTTGATTAATTATCTAACAGAGCGCCTTCAAATTAAGGTCTTAGTATCATACCCACTCCCTGATACGAAGCCACGCATCTTCTCCTTTCCAAGTGTTTGTAAATATTTCTGTCTGCCGGTGCGTTTGTCTGTCCGTAGACGCAAACTTTCCGCAAGCCTTCTCCTACATGTTTCAAAGTAAACATAATATATGCAAGCCTTGTTCCTGTTATTATGGAATTAACATGTGTACTTTATCGTCATATATCACATATCGTTACTATAAATAGTAACACAATGACGTCGCGTGCGGGCCGTTATTCGTATCTAGCGGGCGAATATAAATTATATCAGCCCTAGGGCCGATTTTTCATATCAGAAAAGAATGGAATCGCGCGGCTAATACTGAAAAATATGGCGTCCACATTCAGTCTTAGCCATAAAGAAGTAAAACATCATCTACTGGTTATTGTTCTACTCACCGAAGTTGTGTTATTACCATGTTTATTTTCGTAAAATTTAATTTGCTTCCATGAAGAAGTAAATTCTGGACACATTTCTTCATCGCCATCCATTTTTTCCATTTAAAAGGACTGGATGTAAGCAGGCAATTCTTTGAGGATAGACATTCTTTGATCGACTGACAAAGGAAGGACGTATTCATCAAAGAAATTACCCTTTTAATTCAACATCGATTTCCTTCAAACAGTTAAAGAACCATTCACTGACGCGTATCTTAAATTTAGACTAGACATAATCCATCAATTGTTCAACAAAACATCGCGTTATTCGAGTCGACATTTTAACGAAATCGAAAATGCAGTCTCACCAGTTTCATTCCAGTTTTATATCCCAACACTGTTATTCACATTCATAATATTATATTAATCCATCGTAAAAACACACACTTATCGTTCGATGCTTAACAAAATATTTAACTGTTAAATAAAACACTTCAACTTCCAAGTCCGATTTTCTGTTGTCCTAAAATCCAGAGAGTCTAGGTAGTTTCGTCATTGAAATGACGTCACATGAGGTACGTCATAAACTGCGTTATCAGTTGAATGAAATAGAGAATATATGGTTGGTGACTTTTGATATCATGTGATATAAGACGAGTCTGATATGGCGTAGGAAAAGGCGAGGCTTGCCGAGCCTTTTCACACGCCATATCGGACGATTCTTATATCACATGATATCAAAAGTCACCAACCATATATTCTATTTATTATGCCACATTTTAAAGTAAATAAGAAAATATTCACAAAACAAACAAAAACAAACAACCGCTAAATTCATTGATAAATATGCAAATTAGTAGCAACCTGATTACATCCGCTTGCCTCTATGCATATATATTTACACATAAAAAAATAGTTCGAAAGTAAGCAACAATCAATCAAATTTAAACGCACATAATACAAAAACTAAAGCGAGAAATCGAAACTTAAAAGAACAATTTCTGCACTAAAAACACAATACCAATATTTTGTACAATAACACATTCGACATGTACTTTCAAGAGTACACACCAACCGCTATTTTCAAAGCGAATGTGTAGAGTGAAAATTTCAAACAATAAATACAATAATCAAATGGAACGGGATTTTAACGTAGTGTGCAATTTGCAAGTGATAAGAGTGATTTATTTTTCAACTTGTCCATCTCCGTATTTATACGTTTAGTTGTGAGATGTTCACAGTTTTCCCCAAAAAACAGGCCTTCACGTGCGAAATCAAAGTGGGTGGGGAACGTGTATTTCGAGTCGCTGGAACTTCATAATGAAGCTGCTTTTTTGCAATATTCAGCGACGTTACCAGCTGTGTGTTATACGAAACGAAAATGCTTTGGTTTTGCATCGTGTTTTGAGACTGTCAGGGTGACATGATGGATTAATTGCTGTTTGACTGACAATAAATGAACATGTTTGTGTTTGGAGATTGCTGAGGTTAATATCTTCACAATTGGGAAATCCCAACATAAGTTGACTGCCAGTTTGACCACTGATCTGCATAATATCAGTGGGAGAGCATGCTGAATCCCGCAGCTTCTGCACCATATGTTTCCTAGCCGAGTGGTTGGTAAGTTTCATTGCATGCATGCTTAAACACACATGTTTCATTATTTGTGCCATTTTTTTACACCCATTCTCATGCTGATGAACCAATGATCAGTGCCAGTTGTTCTACTGTCGGGAACTGTTTATTCAAAATTGTGGAAAAATGAGTTGCGCACTGTTCGAAATTGTGAAAAAATGAGACACGCACTGTACCAAAATTTGAAAAAATGAGTCGCGCACTGTTCAAAATTGTGGGAAACATTAGTTGCCCACTGTTCATTATGATTTCAAAATTGTGGAAAAATGAGTCGCACACTTTTCATAAATTAAATTTTGAAAAAAATGAGTCACGCGCTGTACAAAATTTGTAAAATGAGTTGCTCACTGTTCAAATTTTTGCAAAAAAATAAGTCATGCACTTTCATTTATTTAAAATTGTGGAAAAATGAGTTGCGCACTGTTCAAAATTGTGAAAAAATCATGTCACGCGCTGTACAAAATTTGGAATATTCATTTGCGCACTGTTCAAAAATGGGGGACAATTTTGTGGGGCACTGTTCATTCAAAATTACAAAAAAATAAGTCACAAACTCTTCAAATTGTGAAAACACATGAGTTGCGCATTGTTCAAAATTTGTAAAAATGAGTCGCTCACTGTTCAAAATTTGGAAAAAAAGGAGTCGCGCACTGTTTATCCAACATGGTGGAAAAATGAGTCGCGCACTGTTAACAATTTTAAAAAATGAGTTGCACACTGTTCAAAATTGTGAACAAATTGAGTCAAGCACTGTTCATAAAAAAATTCACTGTTGAAAACTGTGAACAAATGAGTTGCGCGCTGTGCAACTTTTTTGAAAACATGTGTCGAAAACTGTTCAAAATTGTGTCGCCCACAGATCAACATTGTGAAAAAATGAGTTGCAAACTTTTTTTAAATTGTGAAAATTTGAGTCCCGAACTTCTTTAAATTGTGAAAAATTTGAGTCGCAAATTTCTCAAATTAGGAAAACAAACACATATACTTTTAATAAGCAAAAAAAGCCCTGAGTCCATAATAAAAATATTTTAAGTTAAAAGTAATTCTTAATTATTTTTATATAAAGTGGAGTTTATACATTTTCATTTTGTATTAATAATATTGTGTCTATTAAAGTTGTAATTTGTTCAAGTTGTGCCATAAAAATTTTATTAAAACATTCTATTTTGAAATGTTATCTCCTGTTGGATTTGTTTTATTTTATTATAATATGAAATGTTTTTCTTTTAATGGCAGAAAGTTGCGACCACACATTCCATGGGTGATGATATCTACCAAAATTCTTGGCGGCACAGTTCTACCCTCGTCAGTTGCACTTGTCCGAGTCTTTCTCTGCCTCTCAACCAACTCGAGATATTCCCCCCCCCCCTCAACTGCATCCCGGCACAGCTTCACATCAACCCATCTAATTAATTTGTCGGAAAGGTAATACTTTTTTGTCGACAAATTTATTTTTGAGAGTATTTATGTAATTGTTTTATCTGAACATGTTATAAATCTATATGTCACTATATTTATAAAGTTTCAATTTTAATACAAATTATATATCTGGATTTTTATTTTTAACCCTTTGCATGCTGGGAAATTTGTCGTCTGCTAAAATGTCGTCTGCTGAATTTGTAAAATAAGCATTTTCTTCATTTTTTTCAAAGATTACTATCAGAATAGCAAACAGTTTGGATCCAGATGAGACGCCACGTTTTGTGGCGTCTCATCTGGATCCAAACTGTTTGCAAAGGCCTTCAAAATTCGGTTCCAGCACTGAAAGAGTTAAAGCAGTTATGCAATGAATGTTTGATGTTTTTTTTTCTAAAGGAATCTTTATTTTATTTTCAGGTTGACCACACAAATTTCCTGTTTGGTTGTGGAGATAGAATCATTTTTTTTTGTGAAAGTTTGATTTCAGACACTTAAAAATTTAAATTGTCATGTATTATTAGGCATGGCAGGCATTAGCAAAGCATCTCAATCAAGTATTAATTATTTTACTTTGTCAATGTTAATTCATTGTGTATGCTATTCACCTGTTTGCCTTGCTTTTTATAAGAATGACACAAAAAAGGAAAGCATTTGTAAAGTATTAGTTAATTTTTTTTATATAATCTTAGACGAGAGGTTTAGTGAATATTTGTCATAAATTCTTCTTTAACTTGATCAAATCTGTCATATTTTATTTAAAACGTGTTAAGAATATTTGTGTTACGTTTTAAATGTTTATCATTACTGTTTTAAATTGTGTTCATCTGCAGCCAATGAATGGTAGGCTAGCGGTGCACATTTGTATTTGTTTATTTTTTTTCCATTTATTAATTCTCATTTAATTTATATTTCCCTATAGATATATACTTAATAAAGTGTTAGTTTTGTTTAAAAAAAAACTTATTGTTTATTAATGTTCTAACTTCTGAATAAAATATGAATCGCTGTTTGTTTCCATTTAAATCAAAGAAGCGACATACCACGCCTACAAAAAAGTAGTTCTCAGAATGGGCGGGGCTAAAACATGGAACGCTTAAAAAAAATCATTGAGTAAACCAAATATGGGCGGAGTTTTAAAACGGATATTGATGGGCGGAGCTTAAAACTGTTATCGGATGGGTATCCGATAACACTTTAAAATATCATGTCAGCGTCTCCAACGTAAATGCGCTGTCGTGGCATAATAAAATAAAAGTACGGAAAGCTGTTTTTGTATAAATTTTCGTGAACGACCTAAATAGTATGATATGTGATATAAACGAAAACACACGACAGAGCTGGGCCGGGCGTCTACAATCGACCCTTGCCGAATAATGGCCCTAGGGCCAAAGGCCCTCGGGCCGTTATGTCGGCAGCGGGCCAATTATAGACGCCCGGCCCAGCTCTGCCGTGTGTTATTGTCTAAATGTCAAACACTACCAAAAAGGCCGCCCTTTTCAACGTAGAATAGCCGACACATTGTCATCGTTACAATACATGTATTAGCAGACAAATACAAATTTGAAAGACAAGTTTTGTCACATTTGGCATGTAGCAATGTGTTAGGGACTTTTACCTTGTGCCATAATGACCAATATGAGTGAAAAGTGGTCACGATCAGTGGGATAAATAGTTGATTAGCACTTATATAGCGAAATATTACTCAGAATCTTGTTATCTGAAAGTTCACAGACGGGCGCATTCGTTACTTCTATGATATGTCCTAATAATGGCAAGTATAACTACACGAGTTTAAAGCTAATTAAACATTATTCAAAAAGACACATTCCGTAAATATTGTTACAAAGGATTCTTCCTGCGAATGCATACTTGAAATAAATCGGTAAGCTCAGATTTCTATAAAATAGATAATCAAATCATGAGTACCGAAACAAAATGTATAGCAGTGTGACTGCAAAATCTTAGTCAGGAAGGACAATGCAAGTATAAAGCACTCGATAATTTGGAAAGAGTTAATTTTATTGAACTCACAATTAACAATTACTGATCTACTGTGTATCCATACGGAACATTGATTTTAATCAACTAAATCGGGTGCACATTATTAACCTGTTCAAATTAAGATTCCACGTTTACATTAAAAAATCGTTGCTGTACTCAGGATAGTACAGCCACGCTGCATTTGGAAACCTAAATGATATATATATATATATATATATATATATATATATATATATATATATATATATATATATATATATAAGCTATATTGACTAAATATGCTCGCTTAAGACACCCTACGTGAACTTGATTGGTCCCGTTAAAATCTCGAATATGGAGAGCACTGTTGACTTGGGGAAAAAATCCGGATTTTCGTAATTCCGAGTTGACAGAGTTGTTGTTCGTGCGGGACGGTATACCTACTTCCGGTGTCAAAATAAACAATGATAAAATACCACTACTCTATCTTTGAATGTCACAATTTTATCAGCAGAGTCAGAAATTTTCTAAAAAAAAGTTAAATACTAAAGGACTATCAACAAAAAATACTTACATTTTAATTCTACATTCTAATCTAGATAACGGAGTTTATGCTACTTAATTGTGACAATGATTTTTTGTAGACTCTTGAAATATGTCAATATAAATTATTGTATAAATCAGTGTAATTATGGACAAACACAAAGTGAGACTCTTGCAATATACATATTGGACTCAATCGTTTTAGTTTCCAATATTTGATGGCACGAGGCGTATTTAAACGAGTAATAAGTAGGTATTAGAGGATGACCTCATTCAGTTTAATTTCATTTGCCATCTGCATCCGCTTAAAATTTGTCATTTAGTAAAGGATTACAGCATTTTGAAACAAGATGAACATGGGAGTATTTGATTAATGTGTGCGAAATTTGGTTTCTATGTAGAATATTACCAACATACAAGCATAGCATATATAGCAATATGAATTTAAAATATTAGTTTTGTATAACGTTATGCCAGAGCATGTTCGTGTATTAAAGATACGAAAGATACGAAGAAATTGCTAAAACAAGGTTTTTTGTATCATAACCTAGAAGTAAATTCGCTAAATTTTACTCAAAGTATGGTGATTTAATTTCAAAATATAACGTTTCTTTAAAATGGCATTTTACTAATGGAATTCCCCATCCATCATTTTATGGAGATGTGTTGAAGCTTGTTCGCGAAGTAAAATATGTTCAAGAAAATGTTTATATTAAACTGTTCAATTTAAATAACTCGTTTTTAACAAAAGTATATGATGCTAACGTACTTAAAAACACGTGTTTGTTGGTTTTCGATTCACTATATCTTTCTTTAAAAATTTGGAATATTTATAGTGACATTATGGGCATTTTTCACTGTTGAACATAATTGTGTATTTGTGTCGTATGAACAAATCTGCATGAAAACTACATTTAGACTCACATCGCACATCGAATCATGAATTTTACGGGCGTCTGTCTATAATACAATTTTAATATGCGTAAATAAATATATATTAAATATAAAAAATAAAACAACACATAACTATAAAAACAGTACTGAATGCGAAAAAGGTTACCTCAATTTTAACAATTTCATCGATAATACAAACACCGCGGGCGCCAATCTTAAGCGCATGGCATAAATCAGCGTGAAGTTTTTTCCTGTGGCTGCAGGTTTTTACAAGACAATGGTTCTATTGTGCATTCGCACTGCAGAATCGTTAACTCATATATGTATACACCCCTGAAGAAGTCATATGACCAACTTTCACAGTTGTAATCTACATGCATAGGTCATTGGGTTTATAGCGTTCAATATTCATTTTATTTTCTCTCTGACGAGCGTTTCTTGTTTGATTTATTTATGTATTTATTTATTTTTTTGGAGTCACATAAACAACCAAGCAATGTACTATGGAACTTTTACACCCATTATTGCTGCTTCTTCCTGTATTTGCGCGATGATGATCTGAATTATTAACTTTATGGTGCTATATTCCTAAATCTTTTTCTCCAAAGAAGGAATGTAGTTGACACTTGTTCGTAGTTACATTTCATAGTTCCTCAAAAAGTTGTAGCTCTGTTGCTCTGGTCTCTTTCCTACCATTGAGTAATTAAATGGTAATTAAATTGAATGCGTGTTAATTCCCTTTTATTATTGTTTAATTTGAGTCGCAATGCTATGAGGTTAAATTTTGTTTTCACTTAAATGTTTCATAAATATTGCTGGGCCAAGTGTCAGGTTGAGCGCTCTAAAACCGGTTTAAACCCCCAATGCTTTGCATTGACCGTTCCAAGCCGGTGACCCCAGGTTTATTCATTTATGTGTTATGTATGTTGTTTTGTATTGTGCTGTGTTGTGCTGTTTTGTGCTGTTTTGTGCTGTTTTGGCAATTGGTCACTTGCCTTGCCTTAAATAAAGGGCCAACTTATTGTGTATAATGAGAGTTCAATACTACTCCAGCAGCTGTAGTTTCACTTCTTTATATTGAATTACACGTATATATATATACAATTCATTTTATGTACAGCTTCTTGATTGGAACGGTACATAAATAAACTTGTCTACAAACAAAATTGTACATTTCTAATTTTCAACGATTGTACAAAATTAGCAGCCTTTTACATACAAACTAAATTAAATTTGAATATAAGAATGTATAGCATTAATCAATAAAATGTTTCATATAAGAACAGTAACTATGATGAATTACATAGTGTTTTATAAAATGAACGCAGTATTTACACAATACGTGTGAAATAAAGAATATTTATATTATGCGTTATGATTTGTTATGACATTAAGGGAGACATGAGTAAATATAATAACAAACGAAACAGTAACATACTTGTCCATCTGTTTTAATTTTATTTTGCGTTGTAGGGCTTCTAATGTTCAATAAAAGATAAACTGTTTAAACTTTAGTCACACTATGTTTTTATAATTCATTTTTGGATTTGTATTATTTTCTGACATTTAATATGAATAGGTATTACACAGATATTTAAATTTAAGCATAATCCTGCATTTTGATGCAAGCATTTTGCAATCGTGTCACTTTTGACTCTTCCAAATGATCTTCCTTGCATCATTTTTATGCAAATGTTACTGGCGCCATCTAATATGTATTTCCTTAGTCAGATTAAACAAGATTGCATGAACATTTTGCAGTCAATTTAAAGAATTGTGAGTGCCATTTTTATTTGACAAACTGGGATTTCACATTTTTAAAATAAATATTTTATAAGTATATTTCTCTTCTTATGTTTTTTTTTACTATTTTCTAAATGTAAGTTGGTAATATAGGTAATATAGGTCATTGGGATTTTTTTTGTCAAACTATTCTCTGCAAACATTTTACCAGTATTAAATACTGTTTTAAAACCTTTTAATGGTTCAACCATTGAATAAAAATATCATTCGCATTGCACTTATTTGTTTAGCCATGTTATTTTAATGTATTTTTTCAAAAGAACCATCCCGGTTTCGAGTCCGGAAGCACTTGCTTCATAAGAGAGTGTTCCATGGTGTTTGGATTCGAACCCGGGACCCTTCTTGTACAGGGCAATGTATCTGACCGGGGCTCTATCCCGGGAACCATCGCTTACCTGGCGAGTGCTAGATGCCTAAGTTTTGGACGGCCACTGGGTTCGAATCACGGTATGAGCAATAGTCATTAAAGCTTATAAGGAGTTTTCGACGGTCCCGGGGTTCGACTCACGGTACGAGTAATAGCCAAGAAAGCGGTGGGTCTCTATAGCAAGCCTTGGTTTGAGGACTTACCCTATAAGCGACGGCTTGAATTCCAATGGGAGAATTTGCACAAATAGTGACAGGTCCCGGGTTCGAGCCCCAGTCTGAGTACTAGCCCTGGAAGCTATGGATCCCGGGTGTAAGCCTGTGTCTCCTGTGTTAAGTTAAAGAAACAACTTACTATGTTTAGACCTTAACTTAATAAGTTGTAGGAACAAGCTATTAGTTGTGGCCACAAGTTGCTTAGTTAAGGCCTCAACATTTTATATTATTTTGATCTTTTTTTGCGTTCATCAATGTTATGAAAATGTACATCATTGAATTATTCTATACGCAAAAGTTTATGTTTCGTCAATTAACCTTTAAGAAATACATTGCTATATTAATACTTTAATATATTAATTAGCGCGTAAAATGCCAAAGTTACTCTTCTCAGCTTCGTCATTTTGCCATCAATCAATTGCGGTTCGTCATTACACCACATGACTTTTTTATCGGTTGCGATTGGTTAACTAGTTCGATATTGTGGGGGTATATGCGAATTGATTTTCCGCTTTGTACAGTATCAAAATCGCGAAATGCCAACAAATGTAGATTCGGCATTTTGAATTGGGACCATCGTTATAATTTTCTTTAGTAGAAATGATGTAGGTTAATTTTATAATAAATGCTTTTATGATAATATTCGTTACATACGGCATGTTTGCGTTGATTTAGCGTTAAAAATTGATTTGCTGATATCAACTGGCATTCTTTGTTTTTCTTGTTGTTCTGAAAAACAACAAGTAAATGATAATAAAGTAGAGCTGCGTGCGTGCATAGTAAAATGATGTCAACATTAAATGTCGCTGGGCACGACCAATATGCCTTATGTTTTCCAAATTCCTTTACAAATCTGCACGATAAAGAAAGTGGTCATATTTAATCATTTTACTTGATTCGACATGAAATTTAATCAACCTTAATAGTAGACTGACGCAAGTTCATGTTTTTTAATCAGGTTCATTTTGAATACTTGATCACAAAATGGTTTCATGCATTATCACGTTTTGATTTGGAATATTTCTACAGTAAATCCACACAGTTATTTTTCACTGATTTTTACGGAGAAAGTTATATTAATATGACGATACTTTAAAACGATTAGTTATAGTATGCATGTATTCATGCATGATTTAAGTTAAAAGCCAAAAGTACTATATAACGTATTACTGTTGAATCTGGCGGCATAGAGGATGCTCGCATGCATACACACTCGCACACATGAACGCAATTATACAAAAATGTATATATGCAAACGTATTTTTTTTTAATCTATCAAACACGATAGCTGTAACTGTTAATGCCGTTTGCCAGAACAGTGTGATTTTAACATGCATATAACGTTTCAAGTTATACTTTGAACAGGAAATAAAAACGTGTGCACAATAACAACACATATTACAAAGGCAATGCCCCACACAATACTTAGGAAATAGAAGGAATATAATGATACAACGAGGTATTTTAATATTTTCCTTTTATTGCTTATGAAAAGATAATGTTCACATGCACAAAACAAGGGCTAATAACTCTGGAAGTATATATAGTCTTTGTTTGTCTATGCCTCGCGGATCCGATACTCTTTCAAACATTATTACACTATTAGCACTCACAACTTGATCATCAAGTGCAATAAAAAGCCGTTACAACAATTCACAAACGATTATCGAAAAACCAAGATAATATTACTTTTGTCCCTCATGTATGTACTATGTAAGACGACCAATAAACTTGGGTGTGACGTTAAACCTGTTTCAACTACATGTTTATTATCACACAATGACGTCACAAATGGCCAGAGAATGATGCGAAGAGATTGGAAATTCTTTATAAACAGATAAATCGAGAATATATGTTACAGACATTATATAAGTGAATTAGTAATATGAGCTATATTGATATCGTCATTGATTTTGATCAGTTCCTCCAAAACAGTTTGGCTTTATTGTATCTGAATAAATAATCTTCAGAAGCATCGTTAATCTTTTCAAATGTACATATGATTTACGAATGCTTTGGCGTCATTGTGCTATATCCAATATATGTCACTTTCATTAAAACAATTGAATTAACATTTGAACGAAAGTGTTGAACAGCAAGATGAAAATATTTACAATATTTTATAACGACACGCGACAAATTTGACAGGCAAACTCTCTACTTGTCCACAGAGTCTCCATTATATAAATAATGTTCATAGAGATATAGAACAATATACACGTACTACAAACTGATAGTACGTCGATGAAAAACAAACAATAAAGCTTTTGTTCAAGAAACAATATTCCAATGTAATGTTACTGTTTAATTATTTTTAACATTGTTAAGGCTTGACAGCTTTTTCTTTTCTCTATCTAGAGTGGACTCTTTTATTCGTACACGTCTACTGAGGTCAAAGGGTTTGTTTACATGTGTTTGTATTTGAGAAAAAAAAAATTATATGTATATTTTTAAACTAAACCATATGGTTTGGATAGTTTGATTTCATGTGTGGGGCAATTTAAACGTACATAAACTCATATCTTTTATGAGCAAAAGTTATATCGCTACCGCTGCACATCTCATACATTATAAATGAAAAACGTATCTTTAACCGTTATGATCGTTATATACTTTGTTCCATGTAATCGATGATATGTTTTCCAGATTTTTCTATATATTTTCATACGTCACAGTAATTTGTTATCGTAAAGAAAGATTCACAAATATTCACTTAAAGTTTCAAATAACCCTTTTAGCTGCTGTATAAAGAAAACGTACCAACGTTTCAGCGAACAGCTAGGATATATGTGCTATATACAACAGCTTCAAGCGGGTCTGACAAGGAAGCCGAGTACACGTTTGTATAGGCATATGGGAAAACAAACAAAACGACGTTACACATTCACGAGAACATATAATTGCTATATGTCTAAGTTAGCTTCGTTATTCTCTGTCATGTTGACTAGTAATTCATTATCTTGTAAGAAGCACTCACTTATTCGAAACAAACCAGCTACGAAGTGCGACATAATTTATAAGTATAACAATGACGTCATGTTCAAAAACCTTTTAACTTTAATCCTCTTACAGATACTTCTCTTATTCAACTAAATAAAAAGCAGCAAAATAAAACCTGATCATAATTATGAAAAATGACCAGCACAATGACCAATGAACTGAACGACACGAACACACATAAAAAGTTACCAACATGACAACATCATAATAAGATCGACAAAAACACAAACAAAAACAACACACAAAAGCAATACAATAAAAACAACAACTAATGCTACCTCTAGTTCTAATATGGATTATATTAATATTAATACTGACAGTAATAGTACTTCTGAATATTTTGCATAAATAATAATTTAAAATACATATAACAAGCATACACAGTTTCGGTTATGTTATACAAAGTGCAATCGTGCACATTTGGACACAGAGGGTGATCGCTTTTTTAATTCAGAGTTTTATGCTAAATGCGTGTTATTCATAAAAAGAGTAATGGGATATCGTTGTGTAATATATCTGATAAGATTAGCATGAAACCTTGGCGAATATTGACATAGCATAGACTGAAATACATGTAATAACCTTGGCAAATATTGTCATAGCATTCACTGAAATGCATGTAATCGTGTTTGAAACCTCATACCGCATTGTCGATAAATGTATGTAAATGTATTCTTAAATATAAAGACTTGCTCCATTCTCAAGCGTAATAATATATAATATCTACGCTTTCCTATTTCGTATGATACTCATGTTTCAAAAATTTAATTTTTCAATAAACAATCGTCTGAAAAAGATTCTATAGCTTTATTCGCTGTTTTTCATGGTTGTTTAAATTACTATATTTTATTGAAAAAATCATTAATTACATGTCAATTTCTATTATGCATTTTATAATAGACTTGGGTTTCTATTAACAGGGTTATAAACCGCTTTGTTTTGATTTAACAATGGCATACTGTTCGTGGTCTTGGGTAAATAGCCTGTACAATGTATACTGATGAACCTATTATAGAAAAAAATTAAAACGTGAACGCATTGTTTAGACGTCATTTACTATTCTATAGAGATTGTCATCCTAGCAATATGCTAATTTCTGAACAAAAATGTATCGAACATAAGTCATGGAAAAGATGTAAGCTAGTTTCTAAATTTATTACGCATTATATTTTTGCAATAATAGAGAGCGGACGATTGAAAAGCTCAACAGAAACCATGGACAAATGCAGGTTCCAGGTTCGCCGGACGATAATTGGACTCATACTGGTCTCGTTTGGAAGACTTGAATACGCCATTTGTGCAGCAGGTTTGGGCATTTATTATCGTCTTACAAATTTACTATTTTTTTAATTGTTATTAAAGGTCCATGTTTATGTTTATTTATTAATAAATAACCAGTTTCACTTTATAATATTTTTAAGTAACACGGGTTCTCTTTACGTTCATCTTCATCTGCGAATTCTTCGTCAACGAAGCGCCATGGAACGTCGTCTTCGTAACCGCATTTTCATAGCAAACACACAAGTCGACAATAATTTGTGAACAATAAACGATACTTTGTAAGGATATAGCAGTTACCCAAGTTGTCCTTGTTATGAAGTTATAAACATGTTGCTAGTAACGAACAGTTTATTTAAAATGACTCATCATTTAGAAACTAATCTGTAATGTATGTGTCGTTTATACTATAGCTAACTTCAGAACGTGTGAGCAGTATAGCTTTTTGTTTATGCGGATGAAACTTATTTACGATCGTTCTTAGTCTCTTTTTTTTGGTTTTGGCAAATTCAGTAAGAAACATACCTAATTGGTTAGTGTGTTGCTTAAATATCGTTATGTAGGTGGTATTGTATGTTTATTGAATGCTAATTTTGAAATCCAACCCTTTATCTTTATTATATATTTCCGTAAGTAAAGGCTCTAAAATCTTTATAATCATATTGTAGAATTTGTTCACGCGTTACGTTTCTGCATTCGTGTGTTTATTTTCGATCTTTGTCTATGATAAATTATTGGCTAGCCCTAAAACCGATTTAAGCCCTCAATGATTTTTATTGACCGTTCGAAGACGAATATACAGTTTTGATAATTTCATGTTTACAGGTTGTGTTTTAATGAAGCTATTGGTACGAACAATTATTTAATAAGTGTGCGAGTTTCAAAGTTTGCTATTATATTCAATCAAACATGATATGAGATTATTCATAATTTCTTATGTGCACTCGTGTCTGTTTTGTATACAAACAGGAAATAAACAAAATGTGTCGGCAACTAGTCAATTAATCGATACAATTTATAGTGCCTTTACGGCATGAGGTAAAATACTTCGATGACAATTGTGCTTATTTATTATTTTTCATCATACATGTATACATTGTCCACATTAAACATATTGCTTATATACATGTTTATTTACAAATGTGCTTCAAAATCATACATCACTTAACACAAGCACTGTCAATTAAATAACTTCCATTGTTCCTATAGGACCGAATATCTGTTGACGTCGATATCATAAATTACTTTAGGGCCTTTTTTTAAAGTTACAAGTCGGGAATTATCGGCTGCACTGGTGATCACACGCGTGTTAAATACAGCAAATTGCAACTTAGTATAGAAACTTAGCCAGGTAGTGCGGACAGTTTTAACGAAATGACGTTCTCCGATTTCAAATCGCTGAATTATCTGCGGGAATATTTCCGTACGCATTGAGATGTGATAGTATGCCAACATCTTTCGCACAATGTTGTCACATGTTCAGATAATCTTGCTATGTTAAAAATTGTTCCATAACTTAATACCTTTCCTGATACAATCGTTCCTAGTCCGACAATCTTGTCTTTGTACAGTAAATATTTGATAAAAGCGACGTCAGATTACGTTATTGCTACCGGGTGGTTGCTCTGGTCGTTATTAACACAGTTATTACGACATTCTTCATAGAGCTTGAACCGCTGAAAAAATGTCTTCCTTACAGCAGCAGTTGTATCATCTTTCTTTAAAACAAAGAACGCTAATGTAGTATATTACACGGGGGTGCTGACAAAGATTAGTATAGGGTAAAGCTTATTTTACTTGATTAGCCATGTGCCAACTGCACTGACCCATGTTGAGTAAATGTAACTATTTTAAGCCGCGCGATGTATCCACATCGCATTATACAAATAGCTCTCCCTAAAACAAAAGTAAAAACGGTAATAAAATATTCATGAAGGACTTTTGTTCTTTTGATCAAAAACAGCTATACAATTTGAGATCATGTAAAGTTTTAAAGCCATCGGGTTGTTGTATAGATTAAATGTAAAAGTAATAGGCAATTCATTCGAATTCATAAACAATACAGATTTCAAATAAAACTTTGCTGAATAATACAAAATACGACAAAGGAACTGTCAAAACTGATTAGTGTTTACAAATTGTCAGGTTTTATTGTGGTTTATTTTTAGAAAGCATTACAAAGAGTGGCGATTATAGACCATTGAACTATTAAAAATCCGTTATTAGCATGTAAAAGCTTTCACAAAGATACAGACGCCAGTTAAAATTTACCAAGACGAAAATACTACATGTATTTGAAACATATCAAGTTCAATAGGTTAAGGACTTATTGACTTATTTATATGACGTTCACATGCGTATCATATCTTTTTTATGTTGAATCTTAACAATTGCTGCAAAACATGATGAGTTAGTTGCTTTCGAGTTAAATGACTTGCCATAAAATGTTGACTGATGTAAACTCCTACTTACTGTACTGATATAAAATATATGTATAACCTTGAAATAATAGATTTATTCGTTTTAAAATTACTAAGCCTGGTCACGCGGTGAATAAAAAAGCATTTCCTTAAATGTATCAAACTACAGTCATGTGAACGTTGAATCTTGAGAAATAAAGGTTGTCGGCGAGTCAAAATCGTTATACGGCTGTGTGCTTGTCTACATCGTTTTCTGGTTAACTTGGTTCGGGTATTGCGAATGCAATACCGAACAAACGTCAAATGTTTATTTTGGGTATTAGACCATCAGCATATATCGAGCTAAATATTACGTGCTCGGCTGGGTATTTTGAATATTAACCAAAGAAAATGACGAACTACAGTCGAAAAACTAGCTGATGATTGGGTATAACACTCGCAGCAAATGTGGAGAAAACGTGGACGCGTCTTATGTTTATTAAGTAGTATGGGTTTTTTAAACGATGATCAAGTACAGATAAAGACACATTTATAATATTTAGTTTCAGCAAATAACAGACACAACCATACGGAGCATCAACACGAGTTTGAATGCTCAGCTGGATATCGGTTATTCAACCTTTTGCTTATATAAAGCCTATACGGAATTCGGTATGGGTATATATACTAGGGCGAATATCGAAGAAAACCATAGGGTACATTGAATGCCTGGCTGAATGGTAATATATGATATTCGAAGTTTCTCAAATATCGAGCCAAAGTTTAGTTCCAACTGTGTATGAGGTATCTGATCTTAAATGAATGCCAACACTGTGATTAATACTCAGTTGGGTATTGGGTATTCAAGCTTACGCGAATATCGAGCAAACGATGATTACTATGCTGGATATGAAGTTTATGACCGTGAGCAGTTATTATGAGACCAACGTCAATTAAACAGCTGGGTAGTAGACGTTGGTTCGATAATCACATAAGTTTAATACCCTATACCGTTAAATATTGCACTTGATGTAAATAAGTTTACATTTTAACATTGTATGCTAAGTACTGGAGACATTTAATGTGATACTTGCGTTAAAGGACTGTTTAATACGGGTAAACAAGATGCCATAAAATATACGATTTATGAAGTGTATTTTAGTAATACATACACATTTTGGTTTGAATCTACCTATCAGCGGTTTCTACGGAGACCATGATTGATTAACAAATGCAGATATATCTATGGATGTTTGCATTCACATATTATGTAAAGTGTGCTTAATCATATCAACTAATCACGTTTTAACAAAATATACTGTGTTTAATAATGCAATGCGGGAACCTAAAACATTGTGATCTCCTCTAATGCAAAATAGACTATATTCGCAGTTTCAAATGTGGCACTTGGCAAGCCTGCGACCCAGACGGACACATCTGGCGGGGCTATGGCATCGCTTTCCATGGATGGTGACACAACCACGTGTTCAATGACAGCATCCGGCAGATCAGTATGGAAGGGGAACTGAACAATTCTTACCTCATAGAGGAAGTGTCGATACATGGTATTCTTTTTATGTTATAATGATGTCCGAATGATATAAGTATGAACATCAAGTCATATGATAAAAACACGTTACCATTGGCTGTTTATGTACATTTTGTAACTTTCGATCCTATCTGCATATACCTGTACTAATAAGTTCCAGAAAGGGTGAAATCAGTTTCAAATGCTGGCCCAAACACGACATTTAGATAAGCTATAACGTTTTCACATAACTCGGTGTAGTTCTAATCAAAACATTGTATACCGGTAGTTCATGTATAAGTGTTCAGTTGCCCAAGTAGTAATATAACGATATGTAGATGCTATAGGTTGACGTTTGTAGTATATATAATGCTAAATACGTGTACTCAAAGACTATCATGACGAGTAAAATACAAATCGATATAAACATTTTATTTATTTTTTTAAAATGTGCTTATTGAAAATAGTTCGGTGCGGAAAACCCCAAGTCATGCATACTATACTAATATTACACGTTCATAATTATAATCAAATAATTGATCCCTAGAAAAACAAACACATAAGATGTTCGGAATATGTTCTTAACGTCGCGTCACAGAGTGCAATCCTAACGGCAGATATACACTCTTAATTTATGTAATGTCACGAAACTATGCATACAATTGTTTGCCGAGTTGTAATATGTGTTTAATCTTGACTTATTCATGTTTGTTAATACATATTTGTGGCTTAGTTCAAATGTCGTCGGCTCCAACGACACTGCGACATGGTCCGGTTCTTGGATATGTGTAAGTATAACCGCAATAATCAGAATTACAAGCATAATACGTTTGAATATGCGTGACTGATATTAATGCTTGTTTGAACATTATATTATTTAAATACATGCGTTTATGATTTCTCTATTTGTTTTGTGTCTATAGTAGGACCATAAAGATTTTCTAAATAACAATGCATATCTTGATAATTATTTAAGGTAAACTTTGCCGAGGCAGTCTCGGTGTCTAGAGTAGATAGCCAAGAGTATACGAGTGACCAAGTGAAAGATATAGATGTTCAGTGCTCTGATGGCAGTTGGATAAAAATATGGGGCAGAACATCAGCAACCCCTATGATGACTAGCGGAATATTTTCTCCAAAACTGGTAGGATTGTCACTCTAACTATTTGGTTGTTTGTGTGCGTTTACGTGTTGGGTATATTAGTACATGTGCATTTTGTAAGCGGGTGGGAAGCAGTTTTTAGTGTGAGTGTGTTCTGGTAAATATGTAAACGTGTGTGTATAGATGATTCAACGGTATCCAATACAAAAGTTGATTTCTTGTATTTCAGACGAAGTCCTGCTTGACCAAAAAAAATCCTTCTTGTAGCGACTCTCTGGATGAATATAGACGCTATTCGTGTACATGGCAGCGCAGGTAATTAACTAAATATTATTAATATATTCATAAATATTATTAATATATTCATAAGCACATATGGTTATGTTTTGTTTTGTTGCAGTTGTACGTAATATAGTTTGAGAACAGATGTGACGGGTTCAGAAATGTGTTATATAGGCGGCATTTTCATTTTGCTATGTTGGGTTATGTCAGGATTGTTGAAAGTTCCATGCATCATTAGATCTATAAAACAATCATATGGTTGGTATGCCTCCATTTCAGTGTTTGATTCAGGGATATGTGAATTGGTGATATATGCAAATAGTTATGTACGATCCAACCGGCTCATATCCCCAGAATTAATCAATCAATTATGCTGAGTGAACCATAATAATAAATCCAATATATAAATAAATGGCGATTTACATTTTGAAATATGTACGTTAATTGCATTTATATTGAAACTGTGGTGGTATTGTTTTAAGAACAGAGCACTACAAATATTTTATTCACTTAAGCATATTACAGCTCATCGTGATCCATAGTGTAAGACATTAATACATGGGTGAATAAAATGAGTAATTAAAATAATAATTCACTATGCGTGCGAGTGTTGTGTGTTTAAATGAACAATCGATGAATTAGATCCCAAATATTAACCAAAATGAGTGGAAATAGGAAAAAACACACACAACAAAGTACATACATTTCTTGATACACTGAACATGTTTACAGAAATCAGCGATTACAGGCAACAACAAAGTACATTCATTTCATATTAAACGGTAAATACATGACCATAATAAACGTTGTGTTATGGAAAAATACAATTATCTTTTTCTTAAAGCAAGTTATACAGTAAATTGCAAACTTCCTAGGTGTCCTTGTATTATAACTATTGAAATGTAACAAAGATGTATGCATACTTGGTCTAATTGCGAAGTGTGTTGATATGTTTTTGGATCTTTCTTCTAAATAAAATAGGCTTATAAGTATACAGTGATTTTCGACTTCTAAATCGTTAAGATTACATAAAGTACACATTCTGTAATTTCCGATTATGTTATAATATCTGCGAGTTTCAATTATCAAAGTATGCGACCAAATACTTATTTTAGAAATGATGTTTCTATCTAAATACAAATACGTTTCAAACACAGATTTACGTTCTTTATAAAGTAGAAATGAACATTAACTCTCTATTCAGATACAAACTGAGCTCTGAGTCTAGTTTTTAACAAAGGAATAACGCTGCCAATTATTACTGACTCAGGAAACCACCGTGCATCTGTAAATCCTATCTGTAATGACAGTTGTTAGTATACAGTTTCCTTGTTTATTTTGTTGTAGTTAAAAGAATATTTAACAATTCATAGGTATCTACTAATGTACAAAGGAAATCGACCAACTTGAGCATAGAGTGATATTGTAATTGTTTACAGTTTTTTTACATTTAACAGCCTTTAACAGAACTGTATGTGAATACGTTCAATAATAGTTAGCGCATTTAAGTTTTAAATCATTTATTTCATTTTTCAGTTGAGTATATCAATTTAAAAAAATTATTTAACAACTTTCTGCAAGTATAATATGTAATGATATAAGTACCGATTTAAGAGTCATGTGAAATTCCTAAATAAGTGTATTTTATGAATACAACTTTTTGCAGCAAAAATACGTTTTTTTATTTATTACTTTGGTACGAAGTAAACGGGGTAAACTGTCACCACCAAGGACGCCTTTTTCCGTCCGCCGCTTTTTCCGTCTTTGCACATATTTCCAGATGGGGGAAACTTGCCCGAATGCAAACTTTTCCGCGTAGCCATAAAAAAGCCCTACATCCAAACTTGCGAGCATTGTATATGATTTGGAGCTGTGCATATGCGATTATAAACGTCTTGCATTAAACATTTCAAAAGTTATGATCCTTTCTTAAGCTGATGATTATTTATAAACAAAATGAGCTAAATATTTCTTCTTAAAACACAATATAGTATATGTGACGTTTAAAATACACTAAGAATCCAGAGTTTAATATAGCCTTATAATATAAAGAAGTGTAACTCCAGTTGCTGGAGCAGTACTGCATTCTTATTATATATAATTTGTTGGCCCTTTATTGAAGGCAACTGACCAATTGCCAAAACAGTACAACACAGCAGAATACGAAACAACATACACACAAAGAAGAATAAAGCAAACATATTTTACATGTTTTTTTTCTGAAACCGCAAGGTTCCGACGGTAACTATGTGTTTTCTTCTTTAACAGTTGTTGAAACCAACACAGACAATATACAAGAGATCTCATTAATCATATACTGATATACAAAAGTAAATAAAGACTCTCAAAATCCACAATGCAGTATTTGGTTAACAACATTGTTAAGTGGTCATCTACACAGTAATTAAAAACCATTCTACTCATGTAAAAACTGGCCACACCAAATAGGAAACGTTTGTATGAACTTGCTACATAATTCCTTAATTGTATTAAGAAACTGTGTCCTTTTGTGACAAGCTATATTTGTCTAAAATTGGCTCCAAGAAATTACGCGAGAACATCTTGATCATTTGTCATTAGGACATACCATCTTGATCTTAATTTCAAAGCATAGCAAAATAAAGCGCAAAAAAACAACATTCAACCTATCTGTATTGAGCATAAGCTCGGAATATACGATATTATGTTTTAACGTCATTTAAAAAAAAACTTTATGATATATAAGTGTATATTTCTTTTGCAATTAAATTGTTTTTGTTATTGACAAAACATAAATACAGTGACAGTTTAACTGTATGACGGTGATAAGATCAGTATACCGAGTGTATCGTGAACCGTTAGTGCAACTCGTGTTGTATATGTTAGCCTCTGAACAACAATGGCGTCTGGTCAACTTCTTGTTCCATAGTGTCGTCACCGCGATTGCATGGACGAGAACGCGAGCATTCGATGCGACGTTGCGAAATTACGATTCGAGAACACGAGATAACGATGCGAAAACGCGAGATCACGAGAAATTAACATGGCTTGTTGATTTAATGGAATAAATAAATGGAAATTTTGCTTGTGGAATTCAACGGTTGAAGGTGCGAAATCAATATGCGAGGTTGAACGATTACCATTCGACAACGAGAGACCATGATGCGATATTACGATGCGAGGTTTTGCAGATTCTGAGCGAGAACGCTTAACAAATTGTCGCAATATCGCATCGTGTTCTCACATATTCAATAGTTGATTTAAAATGAAACAACGCGAAAGCACGATGCGGGGCGTTAATACGTTTTAAGATCTCTTTCGCGAGCATGCAAAACGATTTTCGTTATCGTCCTCGTGTCGTGTTTTCGTTTTTAATTAATCAATTGAAATGCAAAACAACGAAAGCCCAAAAGGAAACACAGTACTTCTACGAAAATAAATATTTATTTCCCTTTAAATATTCCCCATCATGTCGACTGTTTTTAGTTGTTCGCTTGCGAACAACAAAGGTTAATTACACGCGTTTCAATCCAGTTTTCCTAACTACGATAAACCTGATAACTGCCGCATCTGCCGCATCTGCCGCATCTGCCACATCCGCGCCGAGAAAGAGTTGTTTTATTTATGCAAGAGATTTGAGTTCTTTAACTATATTCTTTCACAAATGGAAACATTTTGTTAATAACGTTTTAAATGGAATATTTTTGAACGGAGCGTATATGGATAAAAATCAATACACAATGTTTGTATTATACGTGTCGCGGAGGAGAATGTTTATGAATGATTTAAATAGTCCACTATCTGCTGCGTCTTAATGACGCGGTATTTTTGCTCAGCATAGGTCATTCATAATCTGCGTTTGTTGTTTTTACCTCATCTTGAAAGCAAAACTGTGTTAATCGATAATCAATTATGTCTTCCCTGACGATTTAGTGACCGAGTACAGACCCTGAAATTCTGCGAGATTAATTTTAACGCGTAATTGTAACTGGGCCACAATTTGTGTCTATGTGTCGTTTGAACATGCAGAGAGTTGTCCGGAATTCCGTACATTGAACAGTGTTACATCCTTTACGCTGTGCACAGACAAAGTGATACAGCCAAATTTCAGGAGATTTCTCTCGAATCAGCCTAAACATATTCGACCGTATTTATTCGTGGCCTCTGGCGTTATGTAGATGTCATTTAAGGTGAATAGGTGGGTAAAACAGCTATGCCGAAAAAGCGCATGAGTGTTCTATACGAATGTTAAGGTCAGATCTGTTTGGCATCGTGTGAACTTCTAGAGTAAAAAGTAATGAATTAACAACAAAGTACTGCTCAATAGCGCTGTCTGTATGACTACCTAATTCGTGAGTAAAAAGTACTGCTTGCATATTTATTCATTTTGTTATTTTCATCCATTATCTTGTAGTTTATTTTGAATTGTATATGGTGTCAAACAAACTTTTGAAAAGGGAATTTTCATCATGATATTATATTCTTAGTGTGATAGGTATTCGATACTCCCACATTATTCATTTACTATTATTATTAACTGGTTATTATTATACCATTTTCATAATATTTTCAATGCTTTCAGAGCGTCTAAAAAAGAGACATGCTGTTGTTATTTTGTTTAAGTTATCTCTATAACATAAATATGGTGATAAACTGTGCACGTGAACACACATCTAGACCTGTGCTTTAAGACACACTCTTTATCAATTTGAATGAGTTGTGTTCATTTACAAACGTGTTGGTTTTCTTAAATGAAATTATTTCTTTAAATGTTAAACGCATCTGTTTTTGTGCAAACATGGGATCTGTTTCTGAGAAATACTTTCTGAAGTATTGAATAGTTAGGATGATGTCCTATTTAAACGTTGTATATTACATATTTGTTAGAAGGTATTATATAAGTATATAGCTAAAGATAAATAAAATCCGAAGTAAAACTGACATATACATTATAATACAAATACTTATGCTAAAAACATATAATACATATGTATGATATAGACATTATGTTTGAAACTTCAGTATATATATCTTTATGATCTCATTTATTTTTAAGTTAAATCCTATCAAATATCAATGAGTCTGACACATGGGACGTACGAGACAGAGGTTGCATCTTCACCCAGCCTCGCCACGTGGAGACCCTCTAAGAAAAGCCCTTACAGATATGTAAAGATAAAAGCGACTCAACAAAAAGAAGCCCTGAAACTATGCGAGGTCCAAGTGAAAGTACCAAGGCCACCATGTAAGAATGTGGTCACAGATAAATGTATCATAAATTAGTGTCCGTTCTTCTAGTTGATACTGGTAATGATTTATACACAATTTGAGTATATGTATTTTTTTGATAGTCATGCATTAAGTCTATAAACGGGTTTTGATTCTCGTTAGTAAGGTCATATAACACAAACATATTTGCAGGAGATTACCGAATAGTTGATCAAGTCTGTTCAAGCGAGCTGGAATCTAGAATACCAAAGACCTCTATTCTGAGTAAACACTAGTATATACTATGCATGTCCTGTACATAACGTTTATCGCTGTGTGTGTTTAAGACTTCAGTGTTTTCACTGATATCGCCATGACCAATCCTCCGGTCAGTACAGTCTTCAAGGTTGTAAGCGACATCGTGTGCGCGACAATGTGCCTGCGCCAGACGGAACCAGAGTGTATGACTGCACAGTTCGATCAAGCGACATAAATCTACACACTGTTCAACGGATACGAGCACACAAAGAACTCGAGTAATGCAAGCAAAACAGCTGTGTGCAAATGGGACGCGCATTTCTTTGCAAACAATAATTGATGTGAACACCCATCCAAAAATTGGTCTGATTGCATGGTTATTTCACCCACTGACATTCATAGAGCGATGTAATTGTTGACGAACAATAAGATACAAACTAAATTTGCTCTCAATGTTCCAGAGGTATTTATAACGTTTACAAATGCGTATCATTCAATAAAATTGTTTTCATAAAAATTAATGGAAATCAAAAACGGTCGCCGTGGTGTAATGGATATGGTGTCCGCCTAGCGACCGGGAAGTCACGGGTTCGATACCCACCGTGGGAGCGTTCTTTGGATCTCTCCCAAAAACACCAAGTACTGGTTCTAGGCCCTGGAAACGGACTCGAGAGAGTTTATATAAGCCGAAAGCTCTCGATGCAATCGAGCTAAAATAAATCGGTATAAACTAATAAAAAAAACAATTATTCAATAAATATAAGGTATATGTAGACGGTTAATTGTGAGTGTCAGTGTTACCGTTTTTACCTCTATATAACAGATCATCACGTATGGTGAATGAATACAACGTTTTGTTGCTTACTTTAAATGATATTCAGACAGTGTTCGGAAGTATCCACTAAACAGTTTGTCCATGTAATCGTGTTTTAATAGATTGATTGAGCCGATGTATAAGTTCATACTGTATTTCTGTCTTAAAGGTGTGAAAGAACCGTGAGTTGATTTAAACTGGAAATGAATAGTTGTCGTGTACACATCACATATGAAAGACATGGACGTGAAATAAAAAAACTTAAAGTTTCGTTTCGGTTTTATTGTTGCAGGTTTATGTTTCACTTTTATTTGATGTTGTCATATGTTGGTTGGTAGATATCAGCTTAACTGATTTTATTTGCACAGTTTAATTTAAACGTATGGAAATTAAGTAAACTGCACATTTTGAGTATTTATCATATTATATTGATTCCGTCCCATTACAAAAGTTATATTTACTTATATGTGGTGATGCTTTCTATTGTATTCCATATATATTTCGCTTGAATTATTTATTGATGAAACGAACACATTGTTTGATGACAATTTCTGCAACAGAAGTATATGTGTTTGCCTTTATGCCAATACCATAAATTATGTATATCCGTGAGTTTTATTTATATTTAAATCTGAATGTGTATGCAAATTTTAAGTTGTGTTTTTTGCTTCTTATTGAAATAAACGTGTTCATTATTTTGCTGTTTAAATGTTTGAATTATAAATCAAACTTTTTCTAAAGAAGTTTAAAAAAGAGAAATTCTAGAAGATGGGTAGAATTACAATTTAATGTATGTAGAAGTAATTGATTATGCTGTGCACACAGCGACAATGTATCAAAGTCGTTCCCAATATGTTGTCAACCTTCAGGTGGTTTGTTTGAAAAAAGATACTGTTTAAGTAATTTCAATCACCAATGCATCGTTTATAAATTGTACATTCAAACGTGTACACATAAATGTCGTTTTGAAAATTGAATTGAAAACCTCAAAGCAATACCTATATGTTTATCCGGAAATCTATATTAACTATATATCGTAAATTTAATGTAAGTTTGCGCTATTCGGGTGTGTAAGCGTGCGTTATCCTAAGTGATGTAATATGTACAACGCAACGATAATTCAAACGGATTAAGGTTGAGGTATTTTTTTTACGATCCTATGCAGCGAAAAGGTTATTTGTGTTCATACAGTCTGAACGACCATGGAGTGTACTGTCATAGAAGAAAGATGCAGCTTAGATATTATTGAAACTTTTGGAACAGGAACGTATAGAACAATTAAATCTTCTATTGCAGTTCAGTTCCTGTCATAAATCCAGATGAATAAGTTATGGAACAGTCATCACATTTGCTAATGTATAGAACATTTAATAATTATATTGCAGTCGCGTCCGCTGTCATTTACTCCATTATATTATCTATTCACACTAGCTGGTATTTTAAATATTGATAATTACTACATTAAGTGGCCATTAAATTTATGAATGAAATTGCAGGCCGGTACAGAATAAACCTTGAAACTCATGAGGCATTAGTCCTGGAACGTCGATAAGAATGGAATTTGGGGTGCCGGAATGGAAGCAAACTAGAATGTTGTACATGAAGCAAACTGGAACGCCAGTCAGGAAGTAGACACTAGATATCGTTTCAAGAGGCAAGCTTTTAGGATCAATCAATAATTAAGCGTGGAATGCCTGTCGCAAAGAAATATAAAGTGAACGTGGAACGCCGGCTAGGAAACAAAAGTTCATCTGGATTTGTGTTAAAAGAAAACCCTTGAAATCGGGTGTAAAATGTAAACCTAATCGGGATCATTTTCCGTCATGAATCACTTTGGTAGCAATATGTTCCCTTCATTGAGAATTGACCTTATTTCATAATTAAAGATATGGTCTCTGAAATACAGAACACATAATTTGAAGTAATATGTTCAACTGATGTTTTCTTCATTCTTTGATAGAAGTAAATTAACATAAGTTGTTATTTACAAACGGAAATCAAAAGTGAATTTCGCTATTTGAGTATCTACGGTAATTCTTATAAGTTATGTTGAAAATAAATGCATTCATATGTTAAGATAGCGGATGTTCAACATGTAAATGACGTCGTTCGAGTAAATTAAATGTGAGAACGAAAACTTATATATATTTTTTTAGGATTGGAAAAAAAATTGGAAATATATACAATCCACTAAGGTTATTCGTTTCATATTTACAATTTTTAAGAAGTGAGCTCCCATTTACATGTAAGCATAGACTTAAGTGATCACAATGCCACCTTAAAAGGATTAACGCATTTATACCAATTTATTCAGATAATTACGTAGGAAAGTAAATTCAATAATATGCAACTTTACAACCCTTGGAAATTTGAATACTATTTGAAGGCACACCATGAGTGTAAGACATGCCATTGTATATCTGCCACATGAAACGAATTATTAGCAACATGTTTAATCCTCTCGGTATAGATGCATTCTGATTGGAAAATCTTCAATCGGTGTCTACGCAAATAAAACGTAATTATCCGACTGTTAATTCACCTTCAAAATGTAGACAAATGCTATTCAACTTTTAGTGTTTATGTTTGTCAATTAGGCATTTAATTATACTTGTAATTACATTAAGTAAAAACATTCAACATGTGCACACTTAAAGGTGATTTTTTAAATATTTGCTTACAACTAATCGATAAGACCAAATATACATTTTGAAAGGTATATAGTAAAATCGTTCATAACAAAATAGATACACGTGCAAGAATATAAATACATGATAATAACTTCTAGTTGAACATATTAAATAATTGATTAACAAATAACTGTTTAATTCGAGTTACAATAACTGTGATGGATTCGATCATTCGCAGTTATATAACGTATTATAACAATGACAATACAGGATGGATATCCGCAATTTCTGGACAAGAAGTTTCCGTTTGCAGTAGGTTGTCATGCTTTGCCCTTTTCCTGCACCCGCTTTCGCCTTGAACATCGTTCCGAGTTTAAACTCCTTAGGGCGATGTGGTATTAACCACTGTCTATTACAAACTTCTCTGGTGCACGTTGTCCAATAAAACGGATCATCGGCGATAAAATGCCCTCCCGGACCTTTCTCAGTTAACCATCTTGTACATTGTGTCGCGGCCGACATCGGAAATGTTCACACACCTCTAAGTTAACATACCCTTAATTGGAAGTGGAATTTGGTGGGTAAGCACATATGATGCAAGTCCTAGTGCATAATATTTTTAAAATGCATTTCGAATGATAAGTTTTGGAATCAGTGTAAAGGTGCATGTGTAAGTCACAGGAAAAAAGGCCTGATTTGTGCATTTCTTTGTATGTTGGTGGTTGCCAGCCTCAATAGTAGGCCATGGTGTTTGCCTTCAAGATGGCTGTGCCGGTGTCAGTCAAAACCGGTGCATGTGTTCTAAGGATATTATTGTAAGTTACAACGTATATAATTTATTCTAATTCCGTTTTTTGTAAGCTTATGAAACCACCTTTCCAGTCATGTATAGTGATATATTGGCTTATTGCTCGGTCATTGTGAAATTTGAGTTCAAAGATTTCATATTCTATATATAACAAAAAAGGTTATTTTTTGCGCATGCGTAACCTTTAAGCACTGCCGACCAGGTTAGTCGTCTGCCAGAATTTTGACAATTGACAATCAAAACCTCTCTGTATTGCAAAACATTTCTGCCAGATGTCATTTTGGCCCAATTTAAGACATTGCAATTGGGATGTTGCAATTATGGTCATAAGGGGGGTAAATGCTAGAAAACCACAACGAAACCTGTTCCGGAGACATACTCTTAGACTACTTAAACACATTGTTTTGTTTTCAATTGACATTTTGACAATAATTTGCATCAATCTCAATAATAATCTAATGCATGTCTTTATTTCATCTGTATGTATTACTATTGATTACTTTTTGAGCCTTTTACTGTTAAAAACGCCCGCCATTTTGGACCAACATTGCTATCAGCTTTCGCCTTCAACCCCGTAAGGCAGATCTACTCAGAATTACACTACGTTGCCTTATTTTTCTTGTTCGAATATCATTCTGAGTTCAAGTAAAATCCAGTATTCAGCTGTGACTCAAAAATGATAATTTGCTTCCTTTCCTGGAACGATGTTGTTGTGATAGACCCCGCGTGAAAAACACCAGGGAATCTGTATTTAAGTGACCTCAATATTTTGCGTAAACCTAAGAGTGCATTTGTAGGCGGTGTCGAAATGGGTCTATAGCTCTGCCTGAACTGTCGTCCAATTGGTTTACAGGTCCGGCTGAAGTGACAGGCCATCAAAAACTGCAGAACATGACTTATTCGGAGACGGCCCTCAACACTCGCCCAGTCGTGGTGAGAAGATGGGTGTCTTTGCAGTTTATTACACCGTTATGTTGAATGAAATATATTGTAAAATGATTTCTTTGATATCAAGGCACACCTGTGTCACCAAAATTAGGAAAATTTTGTGTTTTACATTTACTACAGCTCTGAAACCAAATTTTGTGGCGATAACTTTGCCAGTGTGCCCGACATTGTGATGCCGGCGTGGTGACTTTTCTATTTGCAGCAAATAAAGCAACAAAGACTATTGAAAGCTTGGCATCGTAATGGGTAAATGTGCACAAAAAGCTTTTTTGTTTTCGCAGATTACACGGAATTGAGCACCCGAGCCAGACTGACCCTTTCCGGAGCCTGTCCGAGACGGAACTCTAGCTTAGGAATTATAGGTCCAGGTGTAACAGAAGACTTAAGCTCATGTCAGACGATGACTTTTGTGTGAGTCAGGAAGTCAAGTATGTTTTTTTCCATGCAATCAAGCCCTTTTATTGGGTCAAATGACATCAGAAATGCTGCTTCTTTTTTTACCTAAAATATACCAAACAAAAAGTTTGTTCGAATCCTCTTTAAAATCTGCTATGATGCACAAATATTTCCATTGATGATTTTTTCACTTATTAAGTCATATTGTACATCTGCTTTTCCTATTAAAATCGAAAGTGATGCCTTGTATGGAGTCTAAGTGCTGTATGTATGATGTAACCAAGGTCGGCTTTTCTTGACGCACAACGCTGTTATGCGTGACGCTTTCAACGTCAACTTTTATGAATAAATCTGTGTGTCATTGTACTTGAAATTTATTATCTTTTTCGAAACAGATTATACCTGTGGGAAAAGTGACTTTTATTAAAATTTGAAGGGGTTGGGTTCTCTTAAAGGTCACATACCCCTAAAAGGAAGTGGAATTTGGTGGGTTACTTGCAGTCAGTTTGCTACTAAGCACATATGATGCAGGTCCTGGTGCATAAGATTTAAAAAGTGCATTTCAAATGATAAGTTTTGGTATCAGTTTAAAGGAACATGTGTAAGTCACAGGGCAAAAGGCCTGATTTGTGAATTTCTTTGTATGCTTGTGGTTGCCAGCCTTAATAGAAAGGCATGGTGTTTGCCTTTAAGATGGCTGTGTCGGTGTCTGTCAAAACCGGGACATACGTTTTAACGTTTTAACATTAAAAAAACGATAAAATGTCCACTAGTCAGCGGATAAGAATGGACATCAACGTAGTCCTGTGGATTTTAGGATGTGTTTATGTGCTTGTGTCTAAAGACATATCGATAATAGGCAAGAACTCAAAAATTGTACTTCGAAGTACAAATATGAAATACAATTCAAAGTATATATTTGTACCCCAAAGTACAATTTGTACTTCAACGTACATGTTTGTACTTCGACGTACACATTTTCTTAACAGCAATCAAAACACTCGTCTGTTTTGGACAGGGAATTTTCGCCCGAAGGGGAATTGCGTAAAATAGAGCATTATTTCAATTGAAAACCACCACTACATTACCGGTAAGTAAAGGAACCCGATATAAAGAATAATTTCTCATGTTCTCTTTGACTGGCATTAATTTTATTGGACTATAATTGTTGGCACACAGTTGTTGTTTTTCCAGAACCGAATGATAGTATGGAGGCCGCCATTTTTTACAAGGCGTCTTCTGATTGGCTAACACTCAAGGGTCGGTATAAACTGTACCTCGAAGTACAATTGTGTAAGTCGAAGAACAAACAAATGTACTTCGACGTACATATTTCTTTTTTTACCTCGTAGGTCTTGTTGACTTTTGACACACATGGTATGCTATAGGGCGGAGGTCAGCACCCCAAGTTCGTCCGTCTCCCTAGCAACGCCTGAGGCTCGCACCACCGCGTGCAGGTCTACGAGGGCGTGTTCTTCAACATGACGTCATGGATTGTGTCTCCCGTGGTAGGAGATATCTCGCCTAATGGACGTGAGTTGAACATGAATAGAGTGTAATATACTTATAGAAATTAAAGTCATTAAGTAGAGAACGCATTGGTAGCATCACATTTCAGTGCGGGGAAGTGGCCTAGAAAATCATAGATAATTGCAGAAAGCTTAAAGGTTCTTGCTCACAGATTGTCTAAATAATTGTCACATATCCGAAAAATGAACACTGTTCATCAGGGGTCGAAATGACACTTATGGTGAAGACTCATATTATTAATGAAAAGACTGTTCCGTTCATGAATAAGTATCATTTGAAACTGATACAATTTTAAAGCGTTACATACGCGAATCGACTGGATAACGACTTGATAATTCATAATGTTTTGCTATTTCTTATAAATTGCTTAACACCACGTGGAGAATTCATATAAAGTACGTATTCAAAGTGCAAACCGAATTTATATTACATTTTCTCATATATTAAGTAATGCTTAATAATAAGAATCCCCCAATAATAACGTGCTTCAAAATCACGAACACTGAGACAAATGCTTCATTTATACAATACATGTAACATTCAGAATGTGTAAATATTTGGAATGATTAGATGCAATATGCGAATTTGAATTAGTATTAATATCATTGCCTTTCAGAACATTATGTTGAACCTCATTTCAAGTTTTAGTGAAAACGTACTTACAGATCTACTACTGGTACCACCTTGCATATACCACGTGACTTTTAAGATCTGTGTTGGGAGAATAAAGCGCGACCCAGATACTATTTTTAAGGATGACTTTTTATATATTATACCATTTGTAATGGGATAAAGTGGAGAGTCCGCTCATTCGTGAGAGTTTTCTATTGGTATCATGATTTTTTTTAACATATAAGTGTTTTGTTTCAGTAAAGTGCAACCGCGCGGTTGTAATATGTGGTCCCCCACACTGATCCGACATTTTTCTAACCGTTCAAACACGCGGTTGCACTACTGAAAAATACTTATTGTTTAAAAACAATCATGATACCTATAGAAAATTCTCACAAATGAGCGGGCTCTCCACTTTGTCCCATTTAAAATGGTGAAATATTTAAAAATACATCCTTAAAAATGGTGTCTGGTCGCGCTTTATTCTCCTAACACTGATCTTAAAAAGTCACGTGTTAAAGGCACCCTGTGTACATCCGCGGCGGAGATAAGTGCGCGTATATGACGTCACCTCCGGTCCTGATACCTTATGTCATGGAACTTCAAGGCGAGGCAATGTGCTTCGATAGCCTAGGGTCCGGGTATTACACGGTCATCAAATGGACGCACGTGGCCCTTCATTACTATTGGAGAAGCGGGGATTTCCCGGGAATCGTGGGTTTATGAAGATATCCTCTTCTTTAGTTTAATGTGCCAATTGATTTTTATGGTAGAGAATGGGCAAATTAATCAAATGCGGTTCATACAACGTGTAGAAATAAGTAGTTTTATCCATTAAACAATTCTTACCCAGTTTGGCAAAACACTATTCGCAAAATCCCAATAGTTACTCAATTTCTTTATTCTAACTGTATACAACCCATAATGAATCTGACAGCAGATTTGTTATCACTAAAAGATTAATGTGTATGTCTGGAAAAAGCCGCCTTAAAGATTTCAAACCTAATAACATTGCCTTTTTTCAAGTATGTGCATATGGCATAATGTGTATATATCTGACCAGTGTTGTGCCAACACGCCAACGCGAACGTACGACAAATATACCCGCCAGATGACAGAAACGGTGACGAACTTCACGATTGTCCTATCGTGTGTCATAATTGTCATTATTGTCGTATCTGCACCCTTTATGTCATTTTTGACGATGCTGCGAAGCAGCTCGTCTAAGTTATCATACTATGAAAAAATTCTTCACAATGGCGACCTATGTAAAAGACCGAGCCAGTTCGATTTATTTTTCTAATCGGCATACCTCGCGAATTATTATTGATAAAGGAATAGGAAGCTCAGCTATAAATTGGACAGCATATTCTGGGAAAAAGATTTCATAATAGTTTGAAAACGTTAATTTTAAATCAGTTATATTCCATCCATTATATGTTTATAGATCAATGAAACAACTATGCATTTTCTGTATTGCATTTGACATTTGTCGTGATTCAGTAAATAAATTGCGAATTAAAACGTGTATAATTAACTTTCAACGCGATCATGAGTGTAAAGAGAACGAATTATATCGAACCTGCTATTTGTAAACGTTGTAGAGACTATGGTATATAAACAGCATAATAGCCGTATGACATCTGTGAAACTCGCTCTTATGCGTGCTTTCTCATTTTGTTGGATATGTGTTGCTGTTTTAAACACATATTAGGTCATATCGCGGAGATTTAGTTAACCTTACCTCTTACGACTATGTGCTCATACCTACTTTCGGGAATCATCATGATATTATTGCCGTACTTAACGAACAAACATGCCTAAGCTTATTGAATTAGAGGGGGAAAAAACAATAATCAAAAGAGAAAAAATGTATGTTCATGCACATGGGCATGTGAAATCACGTCCATACACATAGCATCATTAACAGCGAAATATAAAGTTAGGTATGATATACATGAGAAATTAAAGAGCACGGTGTAATTAAAGAGCATGTCAAGTTTTGAATTTACATTCTGAAACGTAATGGTATAACCCACAAACGTTATACTGTAACAGAACGATTTGTTTTAAGATAAGAGGTACAGAAAATACACGTCGAATATCGAAGATATTTCTTGTTATATTTGATCGAGAATGTAACCCGCCTCCCAGTTTCGCTGAATGGATCAAGTTCCGCACGGGTACTACTTCCCCGTACCCCCAATTTTTTGTTCGTGCCCTACATTTTTCGTATCCAATTTTTTTTCATACCAAAATTTTTGCTCGTACCCAAATTGTTGTTCGTACCCAATTTATTTTTCGTACCCATTTTTTTTCGTAACGAAATGTGTTTTCGTGCCCAATTCTTTTTTGGCATTATTTTTGTAGCCGAAATGTTCGTACCCATTTTTTTCTACCCAACATGTTGTTACCCACATACACAATTGTGGTGATGTAGATAAACTTAAAAAGATGCTTTTATATCAATCCTCTTCAGAAGCATCGTCACACCAGTACCGTCAGTACCTTTATTACAGATTGTGCATCGTTTTTCTTCTGAGTTGTCATTATTGTAGCTTAATTACCATGCTAAACTCTTTTAAAATGTAAATGTACGGTGAGTAAAAACATTAAAATTAAAAGAACATGTGTTGTTGGTGGTAGATTACCGTTGCTATTATGCCACTAGGGCACACAATTACATTGGAGACGCTGAATCAGTATTTGTCAGTGTTATTATACCCTTGACCGACAACACGTATCAACACCGCCCATTTCCACAATTGTAAGCCCCCCCCCAGCCGCCCACATTTGATATTATCGTGCTTTTCTGCACTATCAAATCATTTGTACGCCACGCCCTCTTGGAATTATTTTTGTTCGAATTTCGTTAAAAAGGCAACAAAATATCGATCTTGTTCACAGGTTAAAAGGGTTTATGAGTTGAGCATGATTTTAAAATCGTTCAAGAAGGAATTGGATTTCCGATGAATTATTTTCATAAATGACGTGTACAGGAGCAGTTGATTTTCGTGATGACGCGCTTTAATATTTGCCTGTATAATTAAAATATAAACATAACCAAGGTAATGTTCATTTGATATTCAAATTAATTGCATATTTTATAACTTTAACAGAACAGTTTCACCACATAAGCAAATAAATCCGATGCAAATAATTTTATTCGATCCAAACTGTATGCTATCTTCAAAATAATTATTATTGTCAAAATCAATTACATACACATGCTATAGTTAACAAAGATAACGAGAATATTGCTCTACTATTATCGATACATACTTGATTACTAGCAAAAGCCACTTGCACTCTTAACAACAAACTAATTTAAGATGCATATTTCACATGTCTATGGTAAAAACTAACGAACACATAAAGCTTATATCATGTAATACAATTTATATTCACTAAAATATAGATATTGTGTAAGAGAAGGATAACGATACATCTGCAAACCAGTCTTAACATGTGTATATATATATCAGGCAAACAATATTAATAGTAATAATAAAAAAGAAATAATGTCAATAAACAAAAAAAGCAAGACAACGATACAAAAAGTTGACATATATTAAAATGTCATACAGGAGATTTCGGCGAGACAGTAACAATGTTCGGTCCGATGGGCTCATAGTGTTTATGTTTACGAATTCGATCGTACAGCTTCTGCCCTGGGCTCTCCATAGACGGCCTTGCGTCCCTGTGACCGTGCAGCTTAAAGTCGGGCGTGAGTTTACCGAGTTTCACACCAAGAACAAGCGCTTCCTCAAGAGCTTTCAAGGCGTCGTCAGTGGGCAGTTTATCCGTAAAGTTTCCCATGAATGCAAATGAAATGGATACATTATTCCAGCCCAATGTGTGGGCCCCGACCCGATCCCACCCTCGGCCAATATATACCCCACCGTCCTGTCCGATCACAAAGTTGTAAGCGATATCGGCCCATCCTGAAAAAGAATTACGTTTTAAGAAAACGTGTTAAGTGTATGCAGCATTTCAACTTGATAGTTTTCTATTTTAAATTGAGTATATAAAAAAGTATATCAATGACGCAACATGATATAAAATCACTCAAGCAAAATGTCAGCGTGGTACTTTGCCATTTACATGACGCCTGACTCTCATAACGTTTATGTTTAAAGCCTAAATACGTGAAACACTATCAAGCTAAATTATTGTCTTGACAACAATCCGAACATACTGACAAACTTACGAATTAAGTACACACGTACGTACATACACAGGGACATCACTATATTGTTCTGAGAACCCAATTCAGGCAGTTTGGGAATAGCATATGAGCTAATAAGATCATATGATATAGCAGGAACAATTACCATTTATATCCTGATGAAGATGTTGTATTTTGCGCATTTCTATGACACATTCTGTTTGCGAGACGCACTCATTCATGTCCGTATGGTGTATGAACATGTGGCTCACTGGCATCGTCATATATTTTGCGCCTTCTTTGGAGGATTTTGCATACCACTGAGTTCTCGTCACCACGGTAACAGTGCTCATGTTAAGCACTAACTCCTCTGTAAGATTAATTCTAATTCGGAATACATGTTTTGGCAATTTTTTCATAATAATAGACGCAACCATACAAACAAGGTAGCTTTATGGCAATTATGTCTCACTTGAAATGTAAATTCAGAAAACTGAATTTTGAAGTTTATTTCCAATATTTACGATGAACAAACAAAACGAACATGACGACAGAAGATGGATAATATACAATGTACTAGTGTTAACATATACACACACTAATCCAATACCTTCTTCTGCATCGCATAGCCTTTGATCTTGTGTAATTTTGTTAAATATCAACTCTCCATCAAAGTTGAACCATTCAACTTCGGCACCGTGCCCTATTTTTCCAATGCAAACACAAAACAACATGAATATATGTTTAAAGACGTGATGTTATCTCGTCATAATCATGTTGATCGATGTATTTTAATCTTTACTCATTTATATAAATATAATTTTTATATAAAAAAAAAACAAACTTATTCCGAAAATAAAAAAGTATCGCGCTGCAGCATTACAATACAAGGTTTTCCGATACAATTGTGTGTATTTCATATTAAATACAGTTAAAGAAACATATGAACCACATCAACAAAATATATTTGCGATAGTACAGCCAAAGGCAGGATCCTTAACACAATTCGTGATCTTGTTTAATATAAACCATGGTATGAAATGATGACTCGATTGTTCCCGATCTTATATAAAAATGGCCCATTAGAAATTAAAGAGTTCGTTGATAAGAGAACGTGAAATACAGAGTAAATGCACACTATTGTGCGACTTCTCAGAACACAGTGACATTAAAATTTAATCAATACGTACTAATTTCAAGTTTTATTACTGCTATTTGGATTGTACTCTATAGTTTCCATTAATTATTAGAAAAGTTATACACATCTTTAGCAACTGTCAAAACCAGTGTCAGTCAACAAGCCAAATCTTCATTTTGCTATTTGAAACCATAGCAATTTATTTATTTATCATGCTTACACGTACGTACCTTGTTTCAATCCTGAGTAATATAATAATAATGTTACAGCGTTGATGTGTGTTTATAATTAACGTTCTGTGTCTAAAAAACAATTTTGGAAAAATCCATAGGGACCCTGCACAGTGTTGGGATTGCATAAAAAACAAAAGCAAATCTAGAATAAAAATTATATGTGATATATAATATATAGACAAGGGGTTCAACATGCCAAATAGGCAGAATGACACACATTCAACAAAAGTGAAAATAACAAAGTCATTATCGTTTTTTAATTTATAAACCTTTATATGAAAGTGTAGCTTGGTATAATCTGCAAACGTTGGTCATAAAAATGGCATCATTTCAACCGTTTAAGAATTACAAACTGGCATATCGATCCGAATCGATATTTTGCGCTTGGTAGGACAAAACCCCGCACTCCGATCTAACCATAACCCTTCGGGTAAATGCGTACTTACAAACAATACAATCACAATGTATCGCTTTACATTGATGAAAAAGAGTTAAATAAAAAACTTACACCTTAAAACTAATTCCAATACAATCGAAATTAGTAAGCTATTTTCATTTATTTACATCCATTCCGTTACAGTAATCAGCTGTCGCCCTTTGCCAAAGGGTCGTTGTTGTTTTCCAGGTCGAGTGGTTACTTACCCACTCCGGATGTAAACCGCTCATTGAATGGATGATTGTGTGCCTGGCTCTGTCAGTGTATCTCACTGCTAAGCCGGGTTCAAGAGCACGTTTGGGTGAGGCGCAAAATTATGAAGAATTGTTGTTGTTGTTGTTACGTCGGAGATATTTTTTTATCCAGTTCTTCACTGAAATTATTCCTGATTGAAAGGAAAATGCTTGTACATTGGTAAAAAAGAGTCTGTCTATCAATTTTTGACAATAAAAGTACTGAACACTGTCATTAAACACGAAAGTAGCTCAGTGCTTATTTTATTTTAAACATTGTTTTTCAATTCTATGGATTGTTCTCTTTTCTTTAAATGATTTTGGATGAATTTAATAAGGCATCAAAATGATGTTAATTATTCACAACCTGTGCAGTTCCATTAAGCTCCATCCTTTGAATATTTCTTTCATTTTCTTGCATTTTGCAAACCTGCACATTTTCTGTATAACCAAGAATTACATGAATCACACTGTACCCACACTTTTCCATCAGCACTTTGACACTTTTCACAAAGATCACTTTTCGAATGTGATTTCCAGGTTGGGGTCCAGACTCTTTATCTGGTTGGACAGGCAGCATGTGTGATTGTACAGTTGCATCCATTTGTTCCTATGATTATTTAGTTTGCGAAGTGTGTGTTTTTGATTTTTCAGAAGATTTCAAAACTTTTTATTGCTTCCTATGAGCAATTGTTGTTGAAATATTAAAAACACCTTACCATCTCAGCAAAACTGAGCAAATAAAACCAGAAAGTACTTTTTAACAAGTTCATTATACAAATCTGTGCAGGATAATAACCAAAGAATCCTCAATTTTTGATATTATCACATGTTCCTAAGTGAAAGAAAATAAATTCTTCAGTGGTGTCTCCTTTCAATGTATGAATAACCATATGCGAAAACTGCTCATATAAATTCGATTCACAAAGTAGGTGCTCCAAACAATTATTATACTTTTTTCATATTTTGTTACATTTTTATTCCCAAGTTGTGTCAAACACAACTCAGTTATATTAAAAAAACAAATTAAACATGCCATCTGTTACCTTAGTTAGTCCATGCCTTTTATTTTGTTTCCTTTCAGTGACAATCAGGGAGTCGGGGTCAGATGTCATTTGTTGTAAATACTGTTCTTCTTCCATGAAGGAGTTAAGCATAAGTAGTGAAGCTTCCTTGAATGTTGGTTGTGATCTTTACTATTAGAGAAAATGTATGATTTCAAAACCTTCGCATATTTTTTTCTGAGCTTTGCTATGAAGTATCCTGCATCTGTAACCGATCTTTTATAAATATTCATACTACTTTATATTATTAAGTGAACCCTTTGTTCCAAAACACACTCTCTTATATATTCAAACATCTTCAAATACATGTACAGTTCCGATGTTGAGCAAATGATATATTGTAAACAAACAGTGTACTCATAAATTGTTTTATAAAATTTATTAAGGACTCTCTCAGCAATAGGGTAAGTATCATCAATACCTAGTTCTTTTGACACATCTGACATTTTAAAAGGTATCCTCTTTATAAAAATCTGGGGTCTGCACGGTAAAGCTGTGATTTGATTACAATGCACTTTTGTTGTAATGTACCAAATGGGTTTTTGAAAGAAATACCTTCATTTCATCATTTTCATCATGTCAAAGTCATCATTGATATTAAACTGTAGTACCTTTTGTTCGTCACTATCAAAAGATGCAAGAATGTCAATAAAATCATCATCAAGATCCATTTCATAGCTATCTGTAGTGCACTGGCATATGCTCATGTTTACTACTGACATGTATGTAAAACAAAACATTATTAATTAGACACTAACGACTCACTGGCTTAAATAAAAGTATTGATGATCTGGTTATTATCTATATTAAAATATGTTAATTTTCATACGACCAATTAATAATTTTGAAAATTTTTATATTGACCATGTTTTCTGATGAAAACTGATCTTAATAAGATGTCCGAATTGCGTTTTATTAAAATGTAAAAACTGAGTTTATAATAAAGATGTATGCTTTCACTAAATGAAACTTAATGGAAAATATAGACTGAAACTATTACCTGATGCATACGTCATAGCACAATTACGAAGAATAACACTTTACCAGAACATTAATACATGTTTTAAAAGGTAACATCATGTTCAAAGATGAATATCTTTATTTTTGCTTTCTAAAAAGAACTAGCCATTTACAAAGGAAATATGTCAAGTTGTAACACATTTTATGATATAAATTGTTTAGACATAAATAAATTTAATGATAACATCTATAAACCTGACATGTTACATTAAATAAAACATTGGTTTTACAACCAACATCATGGCTTTCTGCATATTATCTAATTGCTTGAATACTAATAGAATATGGTTGCACAACAAATGAAGAAATACTAAAATTATGTGTATGTTAATATTATTCTCAACATAATCTGCATTTTTATAGCGTTTTATTTTGGTTGATATTAATGAAATGATTTCCATCAATTACTTTTATCAGAGTTAAATATATTAGAAGGTAAAAAACGATTGCAGTACCTAAATTAAACATGATGTGACTTTTTGAAGGCATTAACCAAAAAATATCATAAATGAATTGCTTGCTGATTTTTTCAGAGGATTTTCATACCATTTAAAAAGAAAACACGTTATTATAATTAAATGTATTGATAGCATCTACACTAAAACCTGTGTTAGACACTGAATAAAGTTGCAAATTGATTTTGTTAAACAGATTTATTTCAGCTTGATTGAAAATCATGTTTGGCAATTTATTCAAAGATTAAATACCGTAAGTTAAATTAATCTATTTCTGTTATGCAATTAGGGTCACTGTTTTGTTACAACATTACGCAAGTGTATTTCTTGGGGGGAATTCTGTTCATTTCTATAGAAAATAAAACAATGAAGTAATGGATACAGCTTTCAAAATTAAGACACAGTTTAATCAATGCACAGTTATCTTGCGTTTAATTAAAATAATTGTAAAAAATACATTGCAATGTAACATATTTGTTTGATATTTGGTAAGTAACTAAAGGTGAAAAGTAGAATATTGCCTTCTTAGAATTATATAACCCTCAATTGTCGGCTATATATCAAATTCATGCTTTATTTTCCACTCAGCGAATGTAATAACTAATGACATTAGGTATACATGTATATACATGTATATATGTTTAAAGAATATATATTAATTAATAACTTAATAATACTTACAAAATTGAACAAAAGCTAAATTCTGCATTGATCTAAATTGGAAGTGCACATTTTAAAACTTTTTCTTCAACATTCCATATTCAAAAATACCACTAGCAAAGGTTTAACTGTATTTTGCTTATAATTATAAATACTAACAATTAACATTTGTAGTTTCTTTTTTTACTAGAATTTTGCCCAGACTGTCTTCAAAAAGTGAAGAAGAAGTGCAAATAAAAAAGCTATATGAGACTGTTAAAAGTGAGTGTGTGGAATCAAGAAAAGAGTACCCAATACCTGACGCTATCATTTTCATAGAACATGTAAAAACTGTGAGACCTGGTATTAAAAGTGTGAAAAGAAAGGTCAGAACATCGTTCAAAACATTATATAAAGGTTTCTGCATTAATCCTATTGATGCAATATCCTCTGTTTATGATATAATCTGGTCAGATACAAGTATATCCGTGTCAGAATTTTTTTACATAAAGAAGAGTTCATCTAAAGAGAGTATTTGTGAATCAGAAAGTGGATACATGATCAATGGCAACAGTCTATTAAGAACAATAATAGTTCAAAATAACAACACATGTCAATTTAAAATTGCGGGTAAAATTGTAGACTTGTCCATCATTTATATTGAAGGAATATTTCACTTAAGGTGTGACACAAGTTTTAGATGGTGTAGACAATATCAAACTTTGTAGTGGCCTTCATGTGACAAAATCAATAATTGTCAGTAGATACCACACCATAGACTTATGGAATGACCCGGTGAACAAGAACTAAATTCAGTCAAGTCATTAATGTTTGCAAAAGTGGTAACCTTAAATAGCCGTGTTGTGTCGTGTAGATTATGTCAAACAATGACAATTTGACAATCTGGTAATGAGGAAAATTAGCCTTTAAAAAAACATTCCTGGTCCTGTCCCATTAATTAATGAAGTTAGATCGCTCTTAGCAGAAGCAGATGAAAATACGATTGAATTACTGGTTGAACAGACACAAATGTTGGAAGACACCCTAAAGGACGAAGATTGTCCAATCGTTTTTTAGGTGTATGTCTCCAAATGTACAATGGAATGTATATGCACTGTTATATGCATCAAGTTATTAGTCCTGCCTTCTAAAGCGTTGCTACTTTTGTACAAAAAATAAATTAAAAAAACAGGATTTGATGATGATGTTTTCCGATGGATGTTTACTGGCGCAAATAGACTGAACATACCAGAGGGGGAGAGATATGGGGGATGATATTTGATGAAATGGCAATACAGACAGACATATAAATTGATAAACATGTGATTGTAGATTGTATCAATCTCTAGGATCAAGGTTTATGGAAATGAGGGAGAATCGTGCGATGACATGAAGCAAGGGTCAAATGAAAGAAGTTAGGAAAATACGCTCTCCAACTTCTTTTCCTGGGAACTAATGGTTTTCCATTTCCTGTTTGTGTATTTCATTACAAATGGTGTCAAGGCATCCGAGCTATTTGGTTTGTTCTGGAAATGCTTTATATTTATTAAAGTCTGCGGGATTTACAGTTCTATACACATGTGTGGACGGTGCTCAAGCTAACCGATAATTCATGCATATTTGCTTAAGAGAAAAGCCACATAATTATTTATCAACAAGCCCATTATTCAACCAGCAAAGGTCAACATACCACGGAGCAAATACCAACCCTAGTGCCTAACAATACCAGAGAGCTGTTAACCGTATTCTTGTTGGGCAAAAATGTTGCTTCTTCAAAGACTAATGCTGGTAATATCAAAGTTAAATATAAACCATACCGTTTGGATATAAAGAAGTCATTACGAAAAAGACCTTCTTCTAGTTCTACTTCCGGTGAATTTAAGGTAATAAGATTGTTACTGCTTAATAGAGTTAACCACTAACACAGGTTGGACTGAAGTTCATTATTGAATAATATAGGTTAGCAAGAAGGGTATAGATTGTGGATGTGCTTTTATCGACAAGTCAATTATAAAGTTGAATTACTGAATTACACGGGACTGCAAGAATGACTACAGTGATTTTGTATGCAATTTGTAGAAACGAAATCTGAAAGTGACAATTTCATTCAGTCAGAACTACAGACCTTAAAAAATTTTTGGCATTATAGAGGTACTTCTGAATGGTCTGACCACAGCTTTGATCTGAATGACATGGCCAACACTGTGTGAAGTTTCAAGTCACCACCATCATGACATGAAGTTGATAACAACATTGTTATTACAAGTTTTTGGCAGTTCCATATAATGAGTATGATGTATTTCCTTGTTGCTCTGAAAATTAAATAAGAGAAAATTCTATTGGTGGCAATACATGTACCAATAAGGCTTTAATGCATAGATACCTGTCCATGCTACAGCAGCTTAAAACTTCAACTGTGTCCAGGCTTTTCATATTCAATATCTTGTTATAGCAACACATGGGCTGAAGATGTGCCGAGTGTGAACATTTATTACACGTAATCAATTAGAAGACTGAACTCTAGAAATGACAACTATAAGCTGGCCTGGCTTGAATATATCATAACCGTCTACTTCAACCCTGAAACATTAACATAAAATGACGCATAACATAATATCGTTATTCTACTGTAAATACAATTATTCCACTGTTGATTATAAATTTTTCTACCACGGCATGTAACTTGTTTTCTATATACAAAGAAGGAAAACTACCGTGGGTTATTACCCCGATATACCAACGGTGAAAAGTATGACGTCACTTTGATTGTCCGCGCAGTGTTTATGAATGAAGGCGACGTCATTTGATTGCCATTGTTGTGGTGACGTCACGTTTTCACGAAAAAATGGAGAACGTTCGTTTAATATGATTCTCATTTATAACTTTTAAATCGCGGATAACTTATAAACTTCTACGTGTTGGAATCGAAATAATTGACGTGTACGCGTTGGTTATTGCGGTAATTACCAACGGTATGTCGTTCCGATGCTTGTTATCAAATTCCTACGCATCGGAATTCCATTCCGTTGGTTATAACCACAATAACCAACGGTAACCCGTCGATTATTTCTTAGCTAACTTATTAAATTGCTAACAATTATTATACATGAAGTTGCATCTAGTTGTACTCCTAATTTAATAATTCAATTTAAAACAAGGCCATAACACTTTTATATATAGGATCTTGCATGAGTGGTCGTTTTGTATTGAATTTATTAAACGAGTCATCTAAATGAAGATAAAAACGAGGCTTGCTTTAGATGACGAGTTTAAAAAGTTCAATACAAAATAACCACGAATCTAAGATTCTATTTATAACATGACCAACAAATTTTCTCTTTAGTTAAAGCTCTTTTCTATGAAAGCATATTTGTGCCACCACTTAACAACTTAAAATAACATGATTATAATGGAGGATTTCGGGGAAAAAATTCTTTTCGCTGAAACATAAATTTTTACGTTAATAAATATATTATGTTAACACGAATTTAAATTGCCAAAACATGCAGATAAAATTTTCATGAAAATAATTGAAGATTTCGCGAAAACATTTTTTTTTCTCGAAATCAGATTACTTCATGAAATTATGAATATAAATTCGCGAAAGTAGCCAGTTATATAAAAAAAGATGCTCTTCAATCGGTGAACATTGTTTTTATCCTACAGACCAAGAACTGGAGTGTACGTGCATACTATAGCAAGTAGTAAGTTTCTATTTATTGTTTTATTTTTAATGTAAATGCATCTTTGTTGACGAAAAATGCATCTTTGTAGCTGTTTTTACATATTTATTTTCCGACCTAAAATGGAAATTACTGGGTGATAAATGGATGTGCGATTTTTCTGTATTCATTAATGCAACAGTCTATACAGTGTTAATGTCACATTTAGAGTTCAAAGGTCGAAAACGGTACATTACCAATGTCTCCCTTTGAAAAGCCACTTGTCAGACCTTTGGCTTTTTTATTTGAATAATGGTAATTCCAGATCATGCCCGCATACGATGTTCAGGACGCCGGTCTTCACGGTATGTCATCATCACAGCTTATTGTTTTGTATCGTCAGAGGTTATTCTATACGTGAAATTCTTGGAGTTATGGCCATACGACATGGGAAATAACAAGCGAACGATCAATTTTCCGATTCTCGAGACGTTACCGCCTGACTAGAGGCCAAAGTCTGCACAGTCTCGAAGAAATTTTTCAAGGGATATTGCTTCAGTTATCAGCTTCCGGTGAAAAAGCTGGTTACCGGAAAATGCGTCAAAGACTCCTGATTAATCATAGACTTGCAGCTACATTTGAGATGGTTCGTCTAATTTTAGGACACATTGATCCACAAGGTGTTGCATTAAGGAAGGCGGGAAGGTTAATGAGGAGAATTTTTTTAAACAATGGTCCCTATTTTGCAATCCATTTAGATGGCTGGGACAAATTGAAGCCATACGGTTTGTCAATCCATTGAGCTGTGGATGGATTTTCCCGTAGAGTGTTGTGGCTGAAATGTTGTGATTCTTACAAAAAGCCGATGTACATATCTAGCTTTTATTTAGACTACATTACGGAAATTAATGGCATTCCATTTCGGGTTTACGGTGACCTCGGTACAGAAAATTCTATTGTCCGTGATTTGCAAATTGCATTACGATGGCAGACGCAGATCAGTTCCAGGGGATCCTAAGCTTCGTCTATGTTTCATCCAACAGAAATGTCAGACTTGAGAAGTTTTGGCGAAGTCTTAGAGAAATGTCTGGAAATGTCTGGATGAACCATTTTAAAGATATGAGTGATTTCGGATTACTGGACACATCTGATAGTGTGCACTTACAATGCATTAGATACTGTTTTCTTCCTGTCATTAGTTAAGACCTAAATGCAGTTTGCAATATTTGGAATACTCATCGTGTTCGTCGAAATAACCGAATTTCATGTCCTGCAGGAAAACCTGTGGTGTTGTTCTTTCAGCCAGAAGTATATGGTGAAGGAGAGTTTGTAAAATACCACTGGTTGACAAAAGGCAATTAAATGATGTCGAACGGGAGTATTCTCAATTCCTTCCAGAACCTGGTGTATCACAACAAGAGTTCCTGACAATTGCAAGAGCAGCTGTCGGAGATTTGAATCTTCAATACCCACCTAGAAACAGAGAAGAAGGAACAGAGCTTTTTGCTGGAATAACCATGTACATTGAACGCCTCGTTTAACACGGAAATGAAACAAAAATGAACTTAATGATACTTCATTACAAGCTAGCTAACTTGTGTATTGGTTGACAATATGTCAATTGATAGATATAGTTGTGTCTGAAAGCAGAGCAAGTACTAGTTTTAAACAAGCTGTTGGCTTTGTAGGCGCTATTTGATTTCATTGTGTCTTGCAGTCGTGTCGGAGGGCTGTCAGGTGTCATTTCCTCGAGTTACCTTGAATGCTGGGGTAGTCATGAGGCACTTCTCGTCTTGCCTTGTTCCGCCAATGTGGGTTGAGAATAGCAGTTTTATGTCAGGACAGTGTTGGATTATTATTATAAAATGACAATCTAACTTAAAAAATATACGTTGAACATAGGGCATAATTCTGACAAACTATTTTTTGGATTATCTGTCCTTTAAGTTTGTGTTCCCCTTTTGATAGTTAACAACAGCCCAATGTATAAAACTTGGATATCATATCCGTCGGCTATCTTTGTCCACTGCTTAAATTTGTCCAAATTGTTTAAGACCTTGGTTAACTTAAAACGGGCCTTTTCACAGACTTTGGCATGTTTTTAAACATTGAATTTTAAAAGCTCCAGTAAAAAACAAAAATAAAATTTAAAAAAGGAAAAACAGTAACCCGCAGCAGGACTCGAACCAGTGACCTCCGGAATCCTGGAGTAAAAACGCATTAGCCTACTGAGCCATCCTGCCAAGCATACATGACAGGCGTATTTTATAATTTATATAAGCAATCTTCGTAGTTTCACAAATTTAAACGACAACAGAACTCTTCAAATGATTCAATCGTTTCGCGTTGCAACCTTTTTTAATTTTTAGGTTTTTAAATCGTCAAAAGATGCATAATATGGCTATATTAGACCATGGTAAATGTTCAGTAATACTGTTTCCTCACAAACATAACTTAAACGAAAATTTGCGAATCTGAAACAACTTTTTTCAATTTTGTCAATTTACCAAACCGTGAAAAGATCCCTTTAACAAAAAAAAAAACACTATCAAAAGCATGTGATGGTCTCGTTAATCTTTTTATACAATTGGAATCCAAATTAAATTATCCAAAAACCAGAGATATTGAAAAAGATAACCAATGATAACTTTTATCAAAGTTTACACAACTGGCTGCAAGTGTTCAAAGTTAGAGGGGACAACCATTGATTGTTGTTGAAAAATTGACACCAGTCACACACTTAAACAAGACTTATGTCCTCAAATACAATGGTCTGACAACAATAACTAAACATGCGTCCAACAGTAGAGCTAAACCTCATTAACATGATGAAGTCAAGCAAGGGCAAATTAAATTAATAATGACACGGTTTATTTTAGAAATAATTTATTTAAAATAAGACAGACCTTTTGTTATACCACAGCATAGCAATCAATGTTAAATCAATTTTATCATTAAAGTTAAGAAAATAAGAAAACAAAAAGAACTCCGCGGACGAAATTGTGCTACGGACGCAGGCAGGACATGAAACATTGTACCATAAAGAGAGATTTAACCTGTAAGTATGAGTACAACCTTGACCTTGGGTGTAGGGACCTGGCTGTTCAGTATGACACATTGGACAATGAGGATGAACATTTGTGTCGAGTTAAATGAAATTCACTTGAAAGATGACGAAGTTATGCTCCAGACACGAATGAGACATGAAACTGTATCATATATGTAGATTAGACCTAAAAGTGTGACCTTGACAATATAGGTAGGTACCTGGGTGTTCAACGCAACACATCGTCTAATGATGGGGAACATTAGTACCAAGTTAAATAAAATGCGCTTAATAAATGACAAAGCTATGCTCCGGACACGAAACATTGTACCATATAATCATATATGGACATTTGACCTATGAGAGTGACCTTGACATTGGAGGTAGGGACCTGGGTGCTAAGAGCGACACATAGTCTAATGACGGGGAACATTAGAACCAAGTTTAACGAAATGCGCTTAATGAATGACGAAGTTATGCTCCAGACACATTTGACCCAAAAAGAGTGACATTGATTTTGGAGGTAGCGACCTAGGTGTTAAAAGAAACATATAAACTAATGATGGGAAACATTTGTGACAAGATAAATAAAATGTGCTTGATAAATGACGAAGTTAGGCTCAGGACACAAAACCTTGTATCATATTGTTATATATAGACATTTAACCTATAAGTGTGACCTTGACGTCGGAGGAAGGGGCCTAGGTGTTAAGCGTTACTCATCGTCAAATGATGGGTAACATATGTGCCAAGTAAATTAAAATTCGCTTAATAAATGACTAAGTTATGCTTTGGACACAACAAATTGTATCATATTGCCATATATAGACATTTGACCTATAAGTGTGACCTTGATCTTGGGGTAATAACCTGGGTGTTGAGCGTGACACATCGTTTAATTATGAGGGACATTTGTGTCAAGCTAAATGAAATTCACTTGATAAATGACGAAGTTATGCTCCGGACACGAAACACTATCATATTGTCATTATAGACATTTTACCTATAAGTGTGATCTTGACCAAGGAGGTAGGAGCCTGGGTGTTAAGCGCGACACATAGACAAATGATGGGGACCATTTGTTCCAAGTTAAATTAAATTTTCTTGATAAATGAAGATCTTATGTTCCGGACACAAAACATTGTATCATATATTTATATATAGACATTTGACCTATTAGTGTGACCTTGACCGTGAAGAATGGGAAATGGTTGTTATGTGCGACTCATCATCAAAGAATGGGGAACATTTGAGCCAAGTTAATTAACATTTGCTTGATAAATGACAAAGTTATGCTTAGGACACCAAAACTGTATCATATTGTCATAAATAGATATTTGACCTATACGAGTGACCTTGACGTTGGAGGTTGGGACCCTGGTTTGTAAAGCGTGACATATCGTATTATGATGGGGATCACTTGTGCCAAGTTAAAAGAAATTTGCTTGAAAAATGACGAAGTTATGCTCTGGACGCGAACCACTATCATATTGTCATATATGGACATTTGACCTATGAGTGTGACATTGATATTGGGGGTAGCAATCTTAATTTATGGCGAGACGCATCGTCTAATAGTAGCTAGGGAGCCTTTGTAGCAAGATGAGTGAAATTTGATTAGTGATAAATGGCAAAGATATGATCCGGACAAAAACGGGACGAACACACAGACGGACAATCGCGATTCCTATATCCCCCTCCGATTTATCGGGGGGGGGGGATAACAACTTAAACTGAAGGATATAAAATGCGAAATCAAACTTGGAAATTTGTGTAAAACGGAACTATTTCAAACTCTTCACAGATAGGCCTTTTAAACTGAGTAAGCTTTATGAAATAATAATCTCAAAAGTGTTCTGCTTTCGAGAAAAGTGATTTATTTTCGCGAAAACTTTAATTTATCTTTATGTGGTGTCAGTTTAGAGCACTAACAGGGAAACATTCCTGTTAACATAATTTATATTATTTTCGTGAAAATTTATCTGTTATCGAGAGAAAAAAAAATATTTTTCGCGAAATCCGCCATTATTTTCACGTTATTTAATATATTTATCAAGTAGGTGTCATTCCCTGTACTTTTTGGATTGTACGCAATCATTGCATTTGATTGGGTTAAGTATTTTGGAAAACTGTAACACTAATTATTACCAACATGTGGCCTAGTGACAACATACATATTATATAGCAAAACATGACAATGTTATTTTTACCTGTAAATGACTTTTTATGTAAGATATGACTCTTTTGTAGGGTTGGGAAGTATACTTCCAGCTGTGTTTAAGAAGCAGATCTCAAAGTCCCCGTTAATTTATTTACAGGATAATTAATTAAGCAGTTAAATAACAGGGCATCCAACCTTCAACCATACTGTCTTAGGGACAGTCAAATCTGTAATTCTGCGGAAATCCCAGAATATGTAGCTTTGGATTCATACATGTCTCCGGCTTAATTCATTTAACGAATCCTATCGTACATGTCAACATGAAAATAGTTTCACACTATTGCAACCTTCTGGTTATGGTTTACTGGCACTGTTCATAAAAGTTTTAACACACTCTAAAAAATCACTTTGATCAATATCGGAAATGACTTTTAATGTAACACAAATGTAATCATTTCGACGTACATTTTTACGTAATGTCACTACACGAGGAAATATCGATTCAAAGTGATCACTTAAAAAAACAATAAGGCCACAACTAAATAATGTTGTTGTTACGGTTCCTCGACCGAGCCTATTATTTTGCTTGCGACCCTACAACATTTATTTAAAATAAGACGCCAAAAGAAAAAAAATCGCGGTAAAATTAAAACTGTTCCCGAGTAAAGGTTTTTAGCCTCGCCGACTTTTTAACGGAGTGCGGTTTTAACGAGCGCACCGTTAGCCTCATCGTCGAGGCGCTTTACATATTAAACGCATAGAGGCGTCTGCGACGCAAGCAGTGATATTTTTGCCCGATAATAACACCGACGTGCAAACATCGACGTTTTTTTCCAAAAAAATCTCTTAAAAAGGTTATGATTAAATGATCTATAGATTATTGCAAGTTTTATATGCATGTGGAGGGATATTACCTATACATAATCTTCATTGTAAGAAGACATTAAAACAGCACTTTATTATATAAAATGCTGTCAAACATGAACCTAAAAGCAATTTTAATTCTGTTGCAAAAGTATTTATTTCTAATGCTTAATGTTTCCCAATTATAAGGTTTATCGCGCTAATTTTTCTTATCAAAATGGCACAGGCTGAAAGAAATACAAGCAAACAAAATTACTGGCTAATGTAGAAATCATCTTTTTCGTCAATTTTATTTAATGTATTACGTAAAAAGTATGACCATGCTCCGAAATTTAGGGCTTTTTAAGCCTTCAGTTCAAAGACGACTTTCAACAAAATCTAGTTTTAATACATGCGTATGTACTTTTATTTCTTGCCAGAAGTACTACTGAAGAGGGGGCTTGTTATAGTTACATTTATTTTGTTCTGTTGATGAGGGTGTGACTATCAAACAGTCATCAATGATTATCACATGGATGCCTCCAAAGTTTTTATCAGGATTTTTAATGCCACAAACATTTGTATAGACTCAAATGTACGTATACTTATCATTGAGTACTCACCAACAATTAAAACATCAGTTTCCATTATTTCACTAACAATGTCATATTTAGCATTGTTCTTTAATAATGATGCAATTTTTTCATGTTTTCCATCATCTATTCCAGTGAATTTGTGCACTGTTAATGGCTTCAAATGGGCGGAATACACAGTACAAGCTATTCCGGTGCTGCACGTCCGATGCATTTTTTACCAAGTTCCTTTTGTTCCAGATTTCTTTAATAACATGGCTTTAACCAGTTCCGGCCGATCCTAAACACACAAGGCTGTGACCTCCGCTTGCAATATCAAATGCAATATTTTGTTTTTTATTTAAAATCATTTTAACTTGTTATGTTCTTTTTACAGAAAACGCGATTTTGTATGCATTCGTTATTTGTCTTTGTTGTTCGTTACTTTTACCGTTTATTATTACAGCTTCCTGAATAAACAACTACATGATGTTGATGTTGTCTGGGGGTGCATCCGTTCGCTTCGAATCAATCCTCTAAGTAGACGTCTTCTTGAGGATAGCTTGAGTCAATGTTATTCGCAAAACACAGTTCCAGAACACAAACTATAAACAGTTTTCAATGCACATCAATTAGATTGCACTTTTTGCATAATTGAGTGTCAGTTTATGGTAATTTTGTGCTTGCATTGTCATGCAAAAACCCCAAAGTATAATGAGGACCATTTTTGAGCGGAGATATATAATTTAGATACCCACTATATTGCTACAGAAAATTGGCCTGTTCGATATGAAATGATTCGCTCGCAGTAGATCTGTGACCACCTCTCGACATCAGTTTTCTGCTTTCTTGGTTTCGACAGGTTGATGTGTTTCTGTAGTGATACATGAGTGCAGTCAAATATGGTCTGTATGAGTAGGTCCCCATAACAACGAATGGCAGCAAACATCTGTCTCCCAATAATCTGTTGCAGCATGTTCAGTTCCTAGCTTCGTACCTCTGTATGAGCCTTGCACGTCAGTAGAAGATGCTCTCTGGTTTTGTCACCCATGTTGCACAGCTTGCAGGTAGCCGATATCTCGTTCCGATTGAACCGGGCTGTACTACTTTGCAAGAAATAGGTTCCTGTAAGGAGCTGGGCTTTGAATTCAGCTCTCTGGACCTCATGTTGTTTTGGATCGGTCGATGCCCACTGATTGTGTGGATGTCCAATAGGTGCATATTGTACCTGTATGTACTTTGCAGGCAGATTGTGCTGATAGTTCCTCATTCCAGGTGCTCATCTAGTAGTCTGTTGTTGCATTTCTGAACGTTGTCTTCCATGATGTTTTGACGGGAGATTCTGTAGTAAGGTTTTCGGAGACTGTATTTGTGCAGGATCTCACGTATTATTGTTGAAAATTAGTAACGATCTGGATTTGACATTGCCAGTTGGCGGTGCAAGACTTGATGTTCAACTGATCCTGGTAAACGTGCAATGTTCAAGAAAAGTGCGATTTCTCTCAATGACCAGCTCAACGGTTTTGGCCCCTACCAGGGTACAGACAGCTGCGTTCGATTATCTCTCTGGCAAGCCCTGTAGATGTCGAAGTATCTTTCTTTGAAAGGCCTATAGTTTCCTGCGATTTTTGGAAGAAAGCACGTGTACTTCTAAACGATATTGGAACCGCGGAATGACGTGAACTTTCCAGACATGACAATATACCTTTGGTGATAGTCCTCTTCCGGCATATAATCCTGGCCCTAGTGCTGCATTTAGTGTTCGCTGTGCTATATTGAGTCTTCCATCCGGGTCAACTGTGTTCTTATAATTCAAGGAGCTAGACAAAAGTAACTGTTGCTATTGCTGTACCATCTAGAGCTACTTGTATAGGTTGCTTGCATTTCAGTGTGAGAAGCTCTGACTTATCTGGGTTTATCATAACAAGTTTTCGCTTGGTGTTGTACTCAACAATACCTAGCATGGCCTGGAGTTCTTCCTGTGTGTTTGCAAGGAGAGTCGTACTATCAGCACATGTTGTTGTCGCTACGCGTATATCACCAATGAAGGCCACAAGCAACTGTCTTTTATAGTGTTCAGTAGATTATTGTGCGCCGGAAGCCAAGTAACAACCAGTGAAATGACTCGTTGCAAAATTGGTCACGTGTCTCTAGCAGAGGAAATGAAAGGCGACTTTTGTTTTCAAGAAAAATAAAATAGTGTTAAAACAGTTGTTGCAAAGAAAAAAAAAAATTTATTTTTTAAGGGTAACTTGTTTATTTAACTTTTTTTCATCAATGATAAGCGATTAATTGTGATAGTATTGTTTTTAAGTACGCATTTACACGAATAATTATGGTTAGATCGGAGTGCGGGGTTTTGTCCAACCTATCGAAAATTGTCTATTTTGTTCGATGTTCCAATGCGTTATTCTTAAACGATTGAAATGAGGCCAATTATTTTATGGCCAACGTTTGCAGATGATATAAGGGCTACAAATATATAATAGGTTTATAAATTTAAAACGATAATGATTTAATAATTTGCTCTTTTGTTGAATTTGTAACATTTTGGCCTATTTGGCATGTTGAACTTCTTGTTATATATTATATACCATACATGTTTTTTCTAGAATAGTTTTTTATGCAATCCCAACACTGTGCAGGGTCCCTATGTTGCAGAGATGTATGTTGAGGCACGAACGACAACCCTGCTAGGAGAATGCTTTTTTAAGCGTTTCTTATCTTGTTCAATTTAAATTCAGTGTATGTTGGTTGTTGCGTATATATCTGTAATTTGCTTGCCAAGACTGTGTTCCAGGTTTAATGAGGCACATGGCTGATGTGTAATTGTAGTATACAATAAAACGTCACCGAAATTTTAAAGAGAGCATTGTATGTATTTATACACATAGATTACTTGATATTGTTTTCAGGCAAAACTCGATGTATCTGAATCTGACCTATTACGTGAGGTAATCAGATTCTAATGTAGCGACATACTGAAGATGAGT
>NC_068356.1:85399460-85441960 GCF_020536995.1 Dreissena polymorpha
AACAAAAGCATGGGTTGCTTCCTCATTGCACATATATACAAGTGGTCAGAAAATACCGTTGTTATCAGTAAACATTAGCAACTTGACTGGACGGACCAACGCACAGACGGAAGGTTACATTTTAATGTACTATTCTTGGGGGACTTAATAATAAGTTTAATTTAACATGACAACTATATATTTACCTTTGTTAAAATGCATGGCGGATGTGGTTTTGCCGGAGCGATGGGGAACGAAAACGTGTTATTGAAGTGTTTGCAGTTCATCATGAAACTTATGATTCCGTTGAAGTCCGTATCTTGTACCGAACTAGTTTCAGTATAACCATCAGGAGGAAAATACGCCTTGGCTATTTGCCAAGGATTTGATGACCAATGATTCGCCGATGTGTTTTTCCAAGAAGGGTTGGAAAATCTATGTTGCTTTGCAATTTCATCAAGAACTCTATTACAAACGTTTGCAGGGCATGGTCGTGGTTGTTTTAGCGCCGTGTCATGCATAGATGTGCATTGTGCTCCTACTTTAATGCATATTTTTCGTGTAGGGCATTTCAGCAAGTTTGCGGTGTGACAGCCATTACACGCGACGGCGCCACTTGACAAGATAGCGTTGTATATGTTGCCGTGTAGAGTTGTAGCCTCTTTCTCAACGAATTTCTCTACGCCAGACTTTGCAATAGCAATTGCCAGCAATGATTTCAGCCAGTTCGTCCTTTCCGACTCAGTCAACACATCGGCTATACCCGCCATAATGTTTTAGTCAGCAGGAAATCGACGTTCAAAATAAGAAACACGTGTGGCCTGAGTATCACCTGTAAAATACAAACGGCAGTAACATTTTATACTTTTTAGATTTGGTATTTTTAATAAGACCACAGTTGTTTATATATTATACTAAATCTGTTGATGCTATTGGTGATTTAGATTTTCATCGTGATAATGACGGCGACAATGATTATTATGCATGTAATATTGTAATGATGATTATAAGGATAGTGGTGTTTATTATGATGAAGCTATGACAATGCTGTATTAGGCATAGCTGAGCTCTTATGAAACGCATACAGATGATCGTCTTCATTTTATTGGCAATATCTTCTGTCTGTATGTCTGTCTGTCTGTCTGTCCGTCTGTCTGTCTGCATATTGTTAGGGATTCCATAATCTAGTTACAGTTGAATTTCAATCAGTCTAAATATAGATTATGTAAAAAACATTAGGTTTCCTTTTTAATCATATATGGAGCACGTAACTGTGATACTATACATTACAACTCAAATATCTCAATACTAAATGAGCGTGTATAGGCTGGTTTCTGATAAGCATACGTAGAAAATAATAGTGAAAGATGTTAACATGGTGTAAAATGAACATAGATGTTAAACAGCAAACATCATATTTATTGACATTATATTGAAGTAACGAACCATAGTTAACATGTTTTTTTTAATCGAAGAACATTTTAAAATTGTATTAGTTTTAGTTATGCAAAGGTTGTTCATCTCAATCACTTTACATACATAAAGGTTAAAGGTTAAAGGTGCGGTTTATAGTCTGCTTTGATAGCGTATGAATCCTAAGACGACTTCGACATTAACCCCCCAATCACTGGGATTTCAGTCGTCCGTTTACATTTGGTGCCAAAGGTAGCCACGGCACATTGGTTTATTTTCCTCACACGTAACCATTTATGCACCTGGGTTGAGAGGAGCAGATGTGGGATACATTTCTTGCTCAAGGAAATTCCAGTGTTCAGGTCGGGATTTGAACCCAGAACCTCTCGATCCCTAAACCAGCGTCCTACCATTAGACCACTGCTCCCATGACATGAATAACACTTCATGCCAAATGCCAAATTTCTTTAAACATGTTTAAATATGTTTTTGTTTTGTTTCATAAGTGTTTATTGAGAAATGCATATTCACTTACACGAATGCATACTATTTATACAGATTTCATGACCATACCAAACATTGTATATAGCATGTAATAATTTAAAGAAAGATACACATGGGTAGGTTTCTATGTGTATGCCTTACATTTATTTTGATAACAAATAAGAGATATGAAAGTAACAAAAAAATTGCATACCGAGAGAAATCTAGAAACAAAAACAACACAGGTCTGATATACTCATCCTATATGTTTGTCCTTGACAAAGATATAAGTTATGTATAGTCATTAGTTTTGTTTACTAACAAGTTTTTTAATTATATACCATCGTTCTGATTCCGTTTTAGTCTGTTTTATATTCTTATATATGGCGTAAACTTTTAAGTAATTCATTATAACTAGGTAACGTTTTCGTTCGTCTAGAGGCCAAAATATTAAGTTGTTTTTACTTTAAGAGATAGTATTTTTTCTTGTTCAAATCTAATACTTCCAAGAATAAATTATTTACAAGCCATTATTTCTTGTATATTTATCAATTTCATTAAAATAAATACAAAGTGACATATTAATCTGCCACTGTAGATAATTGTTTGACAAACTGGGAAGTCATTTCATCGCAAATGGTAACATCCTGGTGGAATATTTAGCATGCATATTGGCATACTTGTCAGTCATTTTGACATGGGGAGTGATAGATGGGTCAGTTCATATTCATGAAGAATGGCACACGGGTCTGTTATTGAAACATACATAATGGAATATTGTTTTTACATGAACGGCGACAGACTTGTAAACCATTGCATCATACATTTTATCAGAATATGCAGCATTAGTCCCATTTAATGGCAAGTCATTGTAAAATGCAGGCCGTCATATTAGTCAGCCATTATAAAATACACGGCGAATGACTTGTCAGTCATTGTACCATAAAACGTGACATACTACACTGCCATGTCAAAATACAGATTGGCAAACTAGTCAGTCAATACACCATAATGTGTAACTGTTTGTGACATGCAGGCTTAAGAACAGTCCTGTTAATTCAGAGAGACATAATGGTAAGCCAATATAACTAACATAATGACAAACTTATTAATCACTGTTGCATGTAGGGCGGGATAATAAACAGTCAGTGTAACATACAAAGCGACAAACTAGTCAGTCATTGTAGCTTGCAGGGTGACGGACGGGCAAGCAATTGAAACATGAAATTGGAATACTGTTGAGTCATTGTTACATGCAGGCTGATAAATCCGTAAATTCAACGGACGGACTTATTCATTGTACCATGCAGGGAAACAGACTGTCCAGCAATTTCAACTTACAGTGTGACCAACTGGTCAGTTATTGTAAAATAAAAAGCATGGTCGACGATGCGGCATGACATACTGGGTAGTCAGCGTAACATGCAAGTCACATACTGATAAGCGATCGCAACGTGCAGGGTGGCAGACAAAGAAGTATTTGCAACAATCAATGTTACATATTACCTATCAATTTTAACTTGCAGAGTGTCATTCGGGTCAGCCTTTGTATCACGAAAAGTGTCGTACAGGCTAGCACATGTAACATGCAAATTACAAAGTGGTTCTTCATCTAACATGCATGTTGACAGACCTGTTAGGCATATTGCTATACATTGCCACAGACTGGTCTGTCATAACATGCAGGATGAAATACTCATCGGTTATGTACGCATGTGGGGTAACCGAATAGTAAGCCATTTTAAAGAGTTATATACTGGCCAGCCATTTTAATACGAGTGGCATACTTGGAACAGGAAACTAAATTATTTATTTAAAAAAACAGGACGTCATGTTTGTGACGCAATATACAATACAATTTGAGAAGTCTTGGTAGTATGCTAGATTATGCCTTTGTCTTAGATTGCAATTTTAAGAGTGACAAACAAGTCAGTCCATTTAACATAGAATGAGACTTACCAGTCGAGATCATGAACAGTGACATGCTGGTCAACTATTGAAACGTGTATATCGTTGCACAATTAAGAGAAACAGCGGTGCATTTACTGCATCATGCAGAGTCACATATAAGGGTCTGCCATTGTATAAAACAGAGAGACATAATGGTCAGAAATTGTTACTAACATGGCTACATACTGGTTTGGCGTTTTAACATACAGTGACATATTGGTCGGTCCGTATAAACTAAACGGAGACTAATTTTTCAGTCAATGTTATACAAAAGGCGTTATACTGGTCAGCCACTTTGACCTACAGGATGATTGACTGGTCAGCCTGTGTAAAATGCAGATACACACAGAATTTAAGACGGTTTAAACATTGATATATGCTATATGGCGGACCGGTAAACATACAAATTAGCATACTGGTAAGCCTTTGTGGCAAATATGGTGACAAACTAGTTACTCGTTTTAGCATGCATGGCAATATATTAAATATACTAGTACGTCAGTAATTGTTTAATGCGAAATTGTAGACAGATTTCCAGTTATTGTAACATACAGAGTGGAGTGACATACTGTTAAGCTTTTGCAACATACCGTGTGACAGACTGAACATTATGTGCATCATGCATAGAATCATCCTGCATTTTTATGCAAATTATACAATGTGACAAACTGGCCGGGCAACTTTGTTTCAGAGTGTGTGACATAGGTGTTCCCTATTATAATATGAATTCTGCCACACTGGTTAGTTGTTGTTCATTTATATTTACAGAATGGTCAGTTATATAATCATACAGTTAGTTACATACTGTTAATTCATATTAATATACTACAGGAAAACATACCGTTCAGTTATTGTAACATGCAGATTAACATACTGTTATGCTATTGCAATAAACAGTGCGACAAACGTCTTATAATTTGTAATAAGCAAGGTAACAGACGGATGAGCTATTGATATATATTGATATATACATGGCTACATACTGGTCAGTCCCTGTTTTATGCATAATGATATTCTGGTTGGCTTTAGTTGTATGTCGTCTTTTTAACAAACCCATTTGCAGAAAGGTAAGCCCTTGTAACATACTTGGTTACCGACTGGCCAGTAACTGTAGCATGCAAGGTAACAGACTGGTTATTAACTTAAAAGTGCAATGTGACAGACCGGTTAGTCATTTTGACTTGCTATGTGACCTACTGTTCAGTCACTTAAACATACAGGATTACTTACAGGTACGCCAGTGTAACATACAGATTGAAAGCTAAATTAGTTTTTGCAGCATTCATGTTTTTGTACCCTACCGGTTTCACCGGAGGGGACTTATGGTTTGCGCTCTGTGAGTCTGTCAGTCCGTCAGTCTGTCTGTCACACTTTTCTGGATCCTGCGATAACTTTAAAAGTTCGTAATATTTGTTCATGAAACTTGAAACATGAATAGATGGCAATAAGGCCATTATGCACGTCATTTCATTTTGTTCCTACGCCAAAAATTGTCGTCGCTATGGCAACAAATACAAAATAAAAAAGATTATATTTCTGACAATGATGGAGCCGGTACGGGACATATATTGCTTGGCAATAGTCTTGTTATACTTGTCAGTCATTTTGACATGCAGTGTGACAGACGGACCAGTCATGGGCACATGCAGAGCGACATACCGTTCAGGCATTGTAACATGAAAGTTTAAAAACCGGTCTGCCATTTATTATTCAGTGTGAGAGACTGGTCAACAATTGTAACAACTAGTGTGAACGACTGGTGAGCCTTTCACAATTCATAATGGCAAAACGATAGGCCATTGTAACATGCAGGGTACAAATAAGTTGGTCTTAGTTTGGATTAGTTGTTATTCACATGAAGACCTACTATTAGGCTATTGTAAAATGCATAGCGACATACAAGTAAGCAAGTTAAACATCAAGAGTGGCGAACTGATCCGATATTGTATAATACCTAGTATATGATTCGGGAATTCATTTTAACATTAAAGGTAACTGAATGGTCAGTGAAATACACGGTTACATAGTGAAAAGACAGTATAACTGTTTTGTGCCTTATTTTTGGTTCGTACAGAGTGTACATGTGACATGCTGGGTGCAATACTGGCCAACTCATGGAACATCTAGGTTGACACACTAGACAGTCATTAAAACATTCAAGGTGGCATTATGGTGTGTATTGTTAGCATGGAGGTTTGCAGGCCGGTCAGTATTGCAACTTACAGGATTACTTACTTGTCTGCCATTGTTACTTCCCGAATGAGGGATACATTGTTACATCCCGAATGAGGGATAAGTCTGTAATGGTAATATAAAGAGTAACAGACTTGCTAACAATTTGAACATATATGGCTGCAGACTGGATAGTCTTTTTATCAGAAAGAGTTGCATGCTAGAAATATATTTCAATTATACAGACTTCTCAGTACATGTAACAAGCTGAGTCAGTCAGTGCAACACAGAGTGTGACAGACGAGTAAACCTGTATAATATATGTACATATTTATTTATCAGCAATTGTAATATGCTGGAGGGCACATAGATCAGTCATTTGTTTTGGCGAGATATGTTCTTTTAACATCACACAAGATTCCAATTATGACAACCGGTAGTTTTAAAGACATTATTTTGGTATCTGAAACAGAAATTCGTCGATAATCGGGCTAGCAAATCTGAAGACAATTGCACGTTTGCTCTGTTGTTGTGGTTGCTTACGTGTCAAATTACTTTGAGACTGGGTAATATAATTATATGTATTTTTTCAATTGAATCCATATGCATATCCATATTGTCATGACTATCTCACTGAGAATAATTAATCACATTCATTTGATTCCCTTTTGCATTAACAGGTTGACATTTGAAATGATGATGTTGCCAGAAGAATCGAAAGTAGAAAGGCAAATTAATTCTTAAAATGCACCACTATGTTAAATTTCATTAAAAAGTTTAAAGGCAAAAGCAAAGAAAATTAAATTATATCGTGTCGACGTATTACACTTGTAAATATCAAACACATTGCCTGAACACATTTAAAAAATACCCAACCTTTGACGTCGGACATATTGGTTTTATATTCTCTTCCGAGGTTACTGGGTCAAGATCAGATATAGTATTCAGAAATTATTCAAATATGGCATTTGCTTAATTGCAATACTATATGAATATATTAACATCAAAAACATAAAACTAACGATTCATAATGTTTATTTGTTGTTTGCTCTTGTTCACATTTTTCAAATCGGACCTTCCGACGTGGAAGCAAGTGAGTAAAATGTACGATCAAATACTAGCCGGTCGGGTGGCATTAATGACGGCAGCTGATTGGATGATATAAATAGTTATACAATTATAAAATAACCAAACAATGGTGAACAACTTTGAAATGTTTCAGTTCTTTTAATGAGTGTTGTCGTGCTTTCTACTTTGATTGAATAAAATGATCGCAGTAATTCCTCGTGCTTCCCATATATTCTTTGTCAAAAGGTCGGTTATAAAAAGATCATTTCTAAATCATCACTATGCATATTTAATGTGAATAATACAAATTATACTGAATGGCTATTAAAGGTATATTCTTACACATTATATGTCAGTGTTATGTGCAATACATTTAATATTTTTGAACTCGTACAAGGCAGGAATATTCACATTTTATTGACCTATCTCTTTTCGTATTTTACGTTAATTATATTTCCCCGTATTGTATTAATTAAATAACATATAATTATTGTTAACATAAATTTTACATGTATTTTATTAAAAAAAATATAACAAAGCGTAACTTGTTGACAACCATGTAACCTAAATTTATTATGAGCTATACTATGTTTAATCGTCCGGGCGTACAACGTGTACATTTCTTTTTTAAATGATGTAAACAAATATTTTACCGCTTTATAACGTAGTCCGTGATTATTCAGGCATCATATTGGTGACGTTCTCAGTGATCCTCCCAAAGCGCAATACTTTCGACTCACACCAAATTAATAAGTTTGTTAAAAATGAACGTTTATATTCAACACAATAATTGGTGAATTTTACTATGAACATGTCAATGTATTATTCCATGTTATTTTGTTTATAGAATAATCAGAGTATTTTAGGTTTTAAATAATGAAAATATAGCGAAAAATATATGTTGTATGTAGATCTATAGGTTAACAAAACAACGATTAACAATACAGTTACAGTTACATGCCCGTTATCTATGATATCTCAACATATACATGATTTGCCTGTAGGTTTATCAACAAGGGTACCTACTTCTCCTACCGTCTAGATTGTTAAGTTTATCGAATATAGATATTTACTTAACATGCGCAACATTCACTTGCTTACAAGGACATAAACGTTCGGTTTAATTTGAATGAGCAAGACATTCAAATCGAATCTCAATCGTAAAATTGGCATTAATTCGGCTGCACAATTATACTAATATATAAAATATATTTTACCTTATTAAATAGTAATACAACAATGTTTAAGCAATAAACACTAAATGCGTGTCTCTTTGATTTATTACACGTAGCTTTGTAGCTACAAATTTCATTTTTTGATGTTTGCAATAATTCAAACGAATAGTTTGAAGTTGTTATATTCGATAGACTAGGTGAAGGTTCGTTTATTATGGTATTATTATGTTTCCAATGTCTTTAATATGTATATATTTGCCTCCCACGCGTTTATTTTCCATATCATTTCTCTATTGCTGATAAGATATATGTGCTGATACAAAGAATATGTGGTGCAAATGTGTAAAAAAAACGACAGACATTACTTTACAAGCTCATAAAAAATTGAATAGACAAACTAAATAAACAGGAAAACATCCAGTTACAGATAGACAAAACCAGACCGATACCGGTATACATTCAGACAAATGCTAAGTACAAACAAATATGAACATACATGTTAAAAGGGAAACAGGAAGGTCTTAGTATAATAATCTTTTACGATAAATCAATTGTTAGTTGTTTTATCTTAAATTTATGTGCCCCTAGATTTGTATCTGTCTTTCCTTTAAATGTGCATATAACTATGCATTTCAGTGCACTTTTTAGCAAAACATACATGTTTTCCCTACACAGAGTTTGATTAAGGATTAAGTGTATTTATTTAAATGCAATAATTGTATAGGACATATTACATGTAGAAAGCAGTAATAATGTGGAAGTATTTTTTTAAACGATAACTTGGAATCACTATATACGGATACATTTCCTTTAATCCTTAAATAAATTCTAAATTTAAATGTCGTTTTGTAAAGTGTTTAAAATGGAACATAAAACATGAGTGTGTTGATTTGTTAATGCCCTCTGTTTATGGCGGCCATTTGTTTTTCCACGATATTGCTATTCCTCACTTGCGCAGATTAAATCTATATAAGTAAGCACGTGATTTCTAACAAAATTTACATGAGAAAGAAACTTAAAGGATATACAAAAATATAATATGAAATATTAAAAACTTTCTAAATTAAACATAAAACAAAAGTATAAAAATTGCATTGCTAAACAAACCAGCTTAATATAATTCGTTTGCAGAATATAAAACTGATATCTTTGTTTGACTAATGTAAATATCCATAAGGATTTAACAAATACCTACGCCACTTTTTTCAGAATGCGATTTCTGATGTATATGTTTTAAGGGGCCTTTTCACAGATTTTGGCATGTATTGAAGTTTGTCATTAAATGCTGTATATATTGATACATTTTAACATTGGATCTAAAAAGCTCCAGTAAAAAAATCAATATTAAAATTTTAAAAAGATACAAAAGAACCCTAAACAGGGCTCGAACCATTGACCGCTGAAGTCCGGAAGAAAAAGGTAAACAATTTAGACCACTCGGCCATCCGTGCTCATACAATACTAGATGTATTTAATACTTTTTTAAGCAATCTCTGTAGTTTCACTTAATATTACGACAACAACAGAACTATCCAAATTATTCAATCGTTTCACGTTGCAACGATTTATAATTTTCAGGTTTTGAAATCGTCAAAAGATGCATATAATTGCTATTTTAGAGCAGATGTAATGTTCAGCAGTATTGTTTCCTTACAAATATCATAATTAAAACGAAAATTTGCGAATCCAAAATAACTTTTTTTAATTTTGTCAAAGTACCAAAACATGAAAAGGCCCCTTTAACAGACTTTGTGTAACCAATGTTTGTCAAATGTTGCAGTTATTCATTTCTCTGTGTATGGTGAATCCAGTCCTTTTTTACATTTACCGTTAAAATGGGCTTCTCTTATATCATCCAATTATGACAATTTAAGCTCGGGAATCACTGGTTAAGCTTTTCAATATGAAATTTAACATTTGATTGCAAAAATATCTTTATTGCATTAATAATTCGAGCATACCATTATATAAAAAATATTGAAAACCAATTTGTGCCAACTCTAACCCATGTGTTTGCATTTGTGTCAAACAATTTTCTAACAGTCATTACTACGAACAATAAAAAATGGTTCACCGTATGTTAAGGAGCCCATACACCAAGCACGTTCTTTGACACTTCGACCACGTTCTGAAGAAAACGCAGAACGGGATGTGAATTTGCTTTAACGTGTAGTTTGGGTCAGAAAACAATACAATAGGATTGAATGATGTTCATACACAGTTCGCGCTACGTAGAGTTCGTTCTAATCCTGTCCTATCCCGTTGTCAGTCCGTCTTTATCCAGTTCAACCGGGTCAATTTTCCTATTGTCCCATTAAGTATACCGTTTCCAGTCAGAACGAGCCCGTCCTCAGCCAGTTCGATCACGTTCGTACGCAGTTCTTCTTTATTCGTTATGCAGTGGTAACTCGTTCAAAGGCAGTTCTCACTCAGTCCTACTACGTTCCTAGTACGTTTAGAACGTAGTTACTGTCACGTTGCTGCCAGCTCTCATTTATGTTTCACGCTTTGAGCCCACCAGACGTACATTTGTAATGCCTCAAAGAAATAATTCCGCCGAATTGGCACTGCGGCTAAAGGTTGTCGCAACTAACAAAACAGAAATCAATATCCAATATCTCAACTGAAAAACGTCAAGAAAATGCAGAAGATATTGAAAATCCTGAATCTGCCAAAACTAAAAATGAAAAGGATCACGCTGTGTCTCCGGTAGCTTCAGATTATGGATCTGCGTCCAGGTCGATTATTCAAATATCGGACGAAGATGAAGCATCTAGCCAGGAACAAAAAACGAAGAAAGCCAAAACCCACACAAATCTCACAATGGAACAGCAGGAAGCCGTGATTGACCGGCTAAAATCTAACGAAATCTTTTATAACAAGAAGCTTGATAGCTAAAAATTCACCAAGAAAAAAATCCTTTCTTTGGAAAAAGCAAACAAAAGTCATGGGTGTGAACGGCGATGAATTAAATGTTTTGACGTTGTAACCACTGCATTAAACGAGTACAACGTACTACGAACTTTCTGCGAATTCTTTAAAACGAGTACAACGTACTAAGAACTTACAGAGAACTTATAGAACGTGTTGCAAACGTTGTAAGAACTTATATTTTAGTTTCTATTTATTTACACGAAACAAGATCGTACTTAAGTCGTAGTGCGGACGGGGTCGGTCTGTCTAAGAACGGATTAGACGGACTAGAAACGGACTGAATCGGTGTGGCATCGTACAGGTAATTTCGGTCCGATCGCACTACGTTCTGGCACGTTCCTAACCCGACCTTAGTACGACCTATCCGTTCTTAGTACGTCCATTCCGTTTCCAGTACGTGTTTACTATGTTTAATTGTAGAACGGGATGATCGGAAGAAAATTTTGAGTAGGCTCAAAGTTCTGAAATACCTCTACCGTTCAACCCCGTTCAAGGCCGTCAACAAAGTTCGAAGACAGTTCGTAACACGTTGCTACTACGATCACTCCGTTCTCACTCAGTTTGAGCCCGTTTAGTCACTTTTTTCAGAACGTACTTCGAACGGAGTCGGTGTATCGGGCGTATTAAATAACGATTTGTGTACGTTTGTATCAATCAATTTTGTTTAATCAGAACAGTCGATGTTTTGATTTCTATAACAATCATAACCAACGTGCTCCTGTATCTGTTCTCTCATGGTTACCGGATAACCATGTGCCTTACATTTCCATATTTATGTGATGCCTGTGTTGTTAACACTGTTTCGGACAAGGTAACAAGCATAAACATTTAAATCAAACTAACGATGCTGTTTTAGTATTATTTTGTGTGGGGGGGGGTGAGGTGGTGGTGGTGGTATTGGACCTCATTTTGTAGATAAGATAATATAATTCCTTCAGTAATAGTATTACATATATTGCACTTTTAAATCATGTGTTTTGCTACAAAAATTAATGTGCAATAACTACATGTATATCTGAATTAATGCTCTTAATCAAAGCATTGATCAAATCGACGGACTATTCAGAAGGGAAGAGTCAATCAAAGATAATGTTTAAGTAATTGCTCATTTTTCGATGTAAAATTTTTGTTTGAGGTTTAATGTTATTATATACGTAAATGTATTGATTTTAAATTAGAAATAAGTGATCACATGTATGAAATAAATTTAATACATATTGTAATTTAAACTGTTTAATCCGCTGTCTGCCCAATACTTGTGATCATTTGTTTTCATATATATGTATACAATCTTATCTAACAGATGTGTGGTCTATAATAAAACGCTCTTCAATTCCCTTAAAGTAGGCACTCATTCACATCAAATTTAAAGCGAAATTTTGAAGAAAATACTAGAAACTGTTTTAACAATTTACAATACAGCGATTGTAATAAAAACAATTTTCAAACACAATTTATTTGACTAGTTTGTGTACTGTGCACACTGATACGGGTGCTCATTATTTGAACCGTATACTCGAGCAACATTTTGAAAATGTGTTATATCTTCTATGAGAATTTACGTTCAACATACATATATATCTATAGTATTGAGAAAGTATTTTTGTACATATCGTTCAACTTTTGAAAAACGATTTAAATATGTTTATTTTCTTTCTTATGAAGTTTACTCTTACACTGCGGTACACGTACAACTTCAGATTACTGATAGCTAAAATGATCTGTCCTTGCATTTAAGTTATTGATATATTACACTCTTGTATTTTAACAATGCGCGGTACACCACGTTGAACCAATGCAGTGAAGTTATGAAACCTTATCGTTTTCGAGCAGACAGATATAGTTTATCAAACCGATGAAAAGGTAAACACTGGAAGAACATTGTGTCATATGATAAGTGCGTGATCAAATATTTCGGATCAATACCATTCAACTATTAAGATCGGCGCTTTTTTAGTATTTGTTTTTTTGTGTGTGTCTAACTCTACACTTAGTTAGAATGGCATTGAACTTTATTCCTGAATGCAATTAAATCTCCAATAGATGAATGTATTTTCCGTAGACGAATCAAGTTACCTCGATTACAAATATCCACTTAATAAGTGTTCTATACAACTTGTAAAATTCATACATAAATACTACTAAGTATTAACAAAGGACACAATATAGCGGGTAATTTATTTTAATAGACACACAAATATCAAATTTATAAATCAATCTTGTCTTGACTACTCCAATTCAAACAGTAATTGATTGTAACATTACATTAAAAAAAACTACAATACCAACATGAATACAAATGGAAATGGTATTCAAACAACTTTTGTTTAATATACAGAAAACACTCCTTAATAAACACAGGATGTGATTAATCAAATGAAATTACATAAACATACACGCATTTAGAATATATAACGTATACAGAGACGATCACACGTTATCAAAATTTGAATATCAAATTTATCTTTATTTCCACATTTAAGGTGATAACGATAAAACATCTTAAGAATTTAGAAATATTGTGCCTAATCAAAGAGTATGTTGGTTAAATTTGTACTTGAAAGTATTAGCATGCCAAATACGTTTGTGCGTATATATGTATGTTGTAAAACAGAATTTCTATTTATAGACTTACTAACGATTGTGAAAAACGTAATAATAAGACTGTAGAAGTTATCTCCCATTATTAAATGAAATTATATATCGCTTTTATATGACAAAATCGATCCGGTTAAATTCTCAAATATTGCAAAATCTTTGGACACAAACATATTGAATTTGCATGTAGAAAACGTTAACGTAATGCAGACAGAACTCCGGTTAGGTTGGATATATTTCAAAATTAAATTATAATGGAACAGTTTTATTGTACTTGTATGCACCATTTATGGCGTTATGACAAGTTTAGCGAGTGCTGAATATACATGCATTTCTTTCAATGTTCGCATTTAAGAAAAAAGGCAAAAGCTTGTTGCTTGGTCGAATAATTTGTTCTTATCCTCACGTCCACGGTGACGAAAATAATTGATCATATTTTAAGTAAAAGGGGTTTATGCCCGTGTATATAGTTTGTTAAATTGCAGTATATACGACGTTATTTCGATAACCAAAACACCCTAATGTCTGACGTTTCGTTAACAGTGAGCACCATAACTCTTGCTTATAATTCACTTCCCATCGACCGTATATTTGTACATAAATAAAGGAATGTTTTACTTTTGATTTGGAAACGCCCCTCATAGCAGCCTCATTTGTCTTAGTATTGGTGGTCTTAATTTGTGAATATGGAACGCGATTTATACATATTTATAATTCTTGTATGTCGAATCCTTGCCATCTTCGTTGTAGTGTGCGTTAATTTGTATGCAAATAATGGCCATTTGATATTTGTGTACCGTACGATTAATTCAGTCACGGTGTGCAAATGCGGTATGAACTTACAACGCAAGATTTAAACAAAGTTCGTCAATGAAATACTTTTATGGTTAATACAAGTAAGAATACAAATCCACCGCCTGTAGATGATTTTCAACAAGAGGCATTGTTTACTTTGCGTATATATATATACACTATGTACAATAGGGTGCTCCAAACAATGAAAGTATCAGGATTGTGTTCTCCAACCCTATAGTACATGATTCCAGTAAGAGAGGAGCTGTAAACAAATTGGCTGAAACTAATAATATTAAGGAATTGCTCAACGCTTTAAAAGTTTTGTCTACATGTATTTATGTCGAAACCTGTGATCGCGAGTAACATAATCTGCAGAGCACACCTATTACAGTTGCACATACATCAATATCTGAAACGTGTTCATAGTCAAACTAAAAATAATCAAAATTAATATACAATAGTCATGTTTATCCTTTATGTTCTTTGGATTAGTGACTGTAACTTGGCATAAACAGCTGAAGACTTAGTTGGTGCCGAAAATAATATCTATGGTATTCGATGACTTGAAGTAGATATGAGTGTTATCTTGTAACATTAAAATATTTAGCGTTCTTTTGAATACATGATTTTTATTCAGTCAACATTGCTTATCTTTACACCTTAGCTGACTAAGATAGATTTATCAGTAAGATCAAACCATTATCATTAATCACCATCTAGGTCTTAGACTGATAAAGACATTAGAGAGCTTTAAGTTAACAAACACAAAACATACAAGTTTTAGATATGCTTTGCGGCTGTGCTGGTAATATCGCCGCATCGAATATAAATGACTCATGTTTGAAATAATACAACTAGTTTGATACAATAGTTTTCTTAATATAAAAGCAAACTTGAGCAAAACGAGTTTTTATTATTATGGCAACGCATGTGTTGGTACTTGCAGCCCTGGTAACAACTGCCCAATCATATTCGATTGTGGCTCTCGATGTAAACATGAAAATGTGTCCCAGGGATCAGATAATGCGCAATTTCTCAAAACAGAAGACAAGTACATTGATATTTTACGATTATGATAGGTTAACAGTATGCATGGTAGCCATTTACATCATCCGCAGATTAGCTGTTTAATAAAATACCTACTGTTTTACACTGTACATGTATATATATTCAGTATTAGGCAATACTAACCAAAATATCCTTCTTAATATCACTTAATGGCATGAAGGTAATTATGAGATGAAAACTATTCGTGAAATACTGTGGTTTGACAGCAGACTCAGTACCTTTTCACAACGAAGCCGTTTACGTATAACTGTCGATGATTTTTACCGCTAATATCAATGATGTGTTGTTCATTGATCTCTATTGTGGCAATATCTATCATAAGCATATGCTATTAATGATATTGAATTGGCTAACATTCATTAACTGTCATACATGTATATTGACCTCATAAGCGTGTTATGCAATGATAATGCAGTTTGTAACATTGTAAATAATATGATTACAATTATTCCTATTTCTATTTATATAGATGCGAAGAAAATCGCGATCTATTCAATGCTATCTCATGTTTTTTACTATCTATTAAGTTCAAGTAGCTCTGAAAACTTTTTTTTAAATATATAGTGTGATAAATAAGCTGACTCTGCGACAGATATTGACTGAAAGTGCGAATTCTCATCAGTGAGAGTTATTGTACATACGGTTTTTGAGATAACAACTGCCATATGATAGAAATAAGGAACGTGATATTACTCATTGCCCATGGTAAATTGTTGTGTACTAAACAATTTACATTTGGTGTCCCAAATGTCTAAGTACAGTTTTCAAATTAATGTTATTTTGATTGTGTCTGGCACCCAATAGCATTGTATTTAATATTTATTCGAAATTTCTACGTAGATAGTATCTAAGTTACCCCCAACACACTATGAAGACTTATTGAATGGTAACACATGCTTCTTGTATACGTGTGGAAAGTGTCTGAGTGCCGTCACTTTTTAACATTGGGTCATATAGATTACCTGACACAGTTAACTCAACAAAATTTTGTAAAGTAAAATTCAATTGACAGTTGTTTCTCAGTTTATATGATTTACAAAGAGGCCATGATGAACCAATAGACCTGAAAAAAGAAATTGCCAATTACAGTACATTCTAGTTTGAAGTGCCTTCATGTTCTCGTTTTGTATTTATTATTGTACGAATGAGTATACTTATATTTTAAATATGTATGTATTAAGAAGTAAAATATAAGATATAATTAAGTGTATGTATGTATTCACAACCAAGATATCTGCTTGTGTAATATGTCATATGACACAATAACACACATTTAAAACTACGTATTTGGTCAGAAAATCGATAAAATGGTATGTGTGTTTTAATCTAAAACGTGTTGAGCAAGTTCTAAATATTAATTTAATTAGGAAATATTTTGTTTTGGTACATCATCAAAAAGTGGATTGGTGGTATATAAATACATTTATTATTTTTTTACATTATGGATGGGAGCATCCTAAATTGTACAAAGCTTATGATACGTGTTTCAAATATTGTTTGTCAAAGAAGCCTCATCATCAATATTCTTGGTTAGCTCGTAAAATTGAATTTAAACGCCGGATGCCATTTATGGCGTTTCGTGGGTCTGTAAACCTGTATAGCAAATAACTTCCATTTTATTATAATAATTAATGAAATAAAATATATGAATACATAGCAGATTGTCTCTTAAATGCTTTATTACGCAAATGTGTTGTTTACGTTATGCATAGATAATATCTAAATGTTTCTGACGCAATTTTATCGAACATATATTTCGTCCTCAAAAATAACATTGATGTGTGTTGATATTGCAACTAATGTTTTCAAAATCATCTTTTGAACTATCACGGCTACTAACTGTAATGTAAACGAAGACGTTTACATGTCAATATAAATGTAGATTTAATATCCAGCGACCACAATTTTTCTTTGTCAATGATTAAATGGAAATTTAAGCATGAAAAACCCAGTATTGAGTCATTTGATTTCTTTCACATAAAGCAGAAAAAGACGCCAGACAGTATATCATGTAATGATTTTATTTTGCTTACTCGCTAAATTAAAGTTAACTTTTCTCATATTTTGGCATGTACTGAAGTTTGTCGTTAAATGCATTATATTGGTGAATGTATACATTGAATCTTACAAGCTCCAGTAAAAAAACAATAATGCAATTATAGAAAGAAAAAAAATAACCCTCAACTGGGCTCGAATCGCTGACTCCTGGAGTAAAAGTCTATCGCTTAGACAACTCGGCCATCCATGCTCATACATTTAGTGATGTGTTTTATAAGCAATCCTCGTATTATCACATAATATACCGACAACAACAACGCTCTCCAATTATTCAATCGTTTCGCGTTGCAACGCTTTATAATTTTAAGGGTTTTTTTAATCTTCAAAAGATGCATATAATGGCTACTTTAGGGCATGGTACATGTTGAATATTACTGTTTCCTCACAAATATCATGACTACAAAGAAAATCTGTGAATCTGAAACATGGCCTTTATGTTGTCAATTTACCTAAACGTAAAAAGGCCCCTTTAACAAAAAGCACCCATTAAATTCATAAAATAAATAATTAACACTGGGATCACCGCCTTTTACGGTAAATACGAAGAATTTTGGGTTTAAACCAGTTTTAGGGCTAGCAGAACCTCACATTTAAACCAGAATTATTTGTGAATGTTAAAACTAGTATCTTAAACATACCGTCGCAAAATATTCAACACAAACTTACTATGGAATTTTTGGGGCGATTACCTTCTGCAATTCGCCCTATAAGTAACATAATATACGTATACAGAAGAGTGTAGTCCGTTACTGCATTTAACCACTTTGCATCCAGATTATGCATTCGCAAACCAAATAGCTCCGATAAGCGCGTTCGTCTTAGCAACTGTGGCATTAGCACCCAAGAAACACGCAGTCCTCATGGAAGGTGTATACAGCGACGAAATATCGGTTCAATACTGAACTATCTTCACTTAACCGATGCAGCGCATTTATGTTCTTTCTTTTCAAGAAATCAACTGCGTTCGCGGTATGGGCGACAAAATTAAATTACCACGCGCTACATTTTTTACTGTCAAAGTAAACATCTCAATGTTCTCTGCGCTACAAGTTGATTTGTATGACAGTTCGCCCATGCTTTTCATGCCAGTTTTGCACGTTTTCCTTACACACGAAATACATGCTGTGGTTGTCACTTTCACAGCAGCTAATTAATTTGCGTTAATGTTTTCCAATTAATCGAAACAATTTTGTGTATGTCCGTCCTAACTGTATAACATTATCCACATTTATTTTTTGTTCCCATAAAGTCGCTACATGTATGTGACCTACACTATGTCGGAGTGACTTAAAATCCAGCAAATAAATTAATTGAATATATATATGAATAATAATTGAATCTACATGATGTATAGACACCTTATGACAACGTTTGTCTTCACGAAATCTCATATACATATAACACTAAGTCAGGGTAAAAACCTAGGTCACAAGTTCAAATGATAATAATCTAAATTGTATTCACAAACGTTTCGCAGTTATGAATTGGCACGTACGACAATGGCTTGTTTTTAAAAGCAGCATTTACTTTTAACCCCAATAGCTAAATCATATATTATGTTGACAGTCTGTCACCCTTGATAAATTATATCTGTTTTATTCAAAAAAGGTGATTGGTTGGCATCACGGTGTAAAGTGTTTTTACGACCACGAAATTTGAGCAAAATCGTTTTAACTGACATATTCGTCACAAACTTCATAAGGTAGTGGTCCTATAAATGTTTATGAACTATATAAATGCTTCTAAAATACCTACGTCCATATGTATTATTATACACTTTTAAATTCTGCATTAAAATCGTCCGCTTAACAAGGACACATCCAAGATGGTCACACTGTGATGGCGAAACACGGATTGACTAAGGATGGTCGTAATCACAATACTGCTCAGGAATGCAAGTGTGTAGTACATGGTGTAAGTGCAAGACGAACTAGTTTACAAACGGAAACGTACACTTGCTTTACAATCACCACCAACAATTCTGGGTGCAATCCACATAAATGGAAACGTATAACGGCATATAAAGGGAGCATTGATATACATTTTCTTTCTTACTTCAATACCCAAACTATTCTGCATAAATGAGAAAGAAAAGAAAATTAAGGTCAGAAAACACTATTTAAGCATAGGATCTATTTTATTGTAAGCATGGACACAAGAATGTGAGGTATGTACTTAATGAACGATGAACTTAACGGAGCAAATTTGACATATGCGCATGAATTCGTAGAAGGAACGCCGCCTAAATTACATAATTGAAATCGCCCAAGAGATCTCGGACAGTAATACGAATGTCCTTAAGGTTCCGAATCTTTATTGATGCAGACACTATACATACATGTTTATCAAATTGGAATAATATGTTCATGAGATTTATGAGACGAAAAAACAAGGGGTTTCTGAGGATCATTGACCTTTAACCTAAACAGTTGTTGATAAGTCGTAAAATACGTGATACCCTTTGGTTTGGGGTTCATTTTGAAGTTAATGAAAGCATTGCCCATTTATCTTACCGAGAGTATTTGTATTGTTACTATTAATAATGACCATATGTTAATTAATATAGCACCTGAAAAGTATCAAGTTTGGACTTCAGAGACATACTTTTTAGATGTCCACTATCTGTTTAAACCTACTACATATCAAAGCTCCGAGCCTTGTTGCAAACTGAGCTGTATGTCCATTTAGTATCATGTGATATATGAGTCATGGTGGGCTTTGATACAATGGGAATGATATGAATTATCTAGGTGATCCTTCATTCCACATATCAAAGCGATGGTCATTGTTGATTCAGAAGATATTGTGTTAACGGTTTTCGGTATATAAAACTGGTTATATCCGAGTGGACGCTAATGTTCACATAGAAGAAACAATATTAATGCGATTTGTGTAATATCTTTAGATTAAACCAACAACAAACCATGAATTTGCTTTGAACTTCAAACACGGTGTTTTAAAGTATTTACTATAACAGTAAATGTAAAACTGGTAATAACTCGGCTGAGGCCCATTTTAGCCCTTTGGGTATGACTTGAACAAACTGTGTAGGGGACCCTTCATCAATTTTACCTACCAAATTTGAAAGTGTTCGGGAATGCGATTTTATAATTTAGTTTTCTTTAATTTAAGCCCATGTTACGCTGGTTATCTTTGGCGTTTAGCCACTTTTTTCCTGATGGACATTATTTGAACACAATTTCAAGATGGTTTCTCGATGATGGTACATACCAAATTTAAAAGCCTCTGACTTTCGACTTTAGATATGGTGATTTTTGAACGGTTGCACTGATTATTATATAAACGTCCGCAATCTTATGGTAACACAAATATTGTTTTAAACTATATTGTCTTTACATTTACAGGTACATTCGTAAACGGTAATATTTGTGTTAAAGATAATAATTGTTCTTGACAATCGATATGATGATTTTAACGACACTAAATACTGAATATGAAATGACAAACACCAAATGGTTAAAAAATCCTTCAGCTGATTTCAAGATAAACTCAAACCACAATATCGGGTGGCACCCAATAAAACTGCTACCTCATTACCGACGTCCGTATGTAACTTTAATAACTTAACTGCAGACGACACATCGCATACAAAAATCGGCCGATATACGAAAAATTGTGTCGATTTTACATTTTTGGAAAAATAGAGAATACTATGTTAGTGTGATTGTGTACTTGAATTTATCCCACGAGTGAATAAAGGTTTACATTGCGAGGCTTGCCGAGCTTTGTAAGCCTTTCTGAGACGAGTGGGATACATTTAAGTACACAATCACACTAACATAGTATTCTATTTATCATCCTACAATATTTTTTTAAATGTATTCCTGATGCAATCAAAACTTATGGAACTCGAAATAGTCCTTAAGAATTCCACGCAAAAGAAGAGTAACGAGACAAAATATCGCTATACGCCTCGATTCAAATTTAATCAGCGTTCCAAATGTTGCACACTCAAGTAGAACACAGACGGTTGTGTTCAAACTACAATTCTTGTTTCATCCCTGTAAAATATCAAAAACAAAGATGGCTGCCATTTTGAAATTTACAAAATGTGAAGACACCTACGTGAAGCATGATTCAGCATTGATCCCCGCCGATATTGTTTATTTTAGTCTGTAAATAACTCTTCGTTTTACACACTTTTTACTTACTGACATAAAAAACTAAAACTTCTTCTGGTTATTGTTCTACTCACCAAAGTTGTGTAATAACCATGTTTATTTTCGTAACGTTTAATTTGTTTCCATGACGAGTTAAAATTCTGGACACATTTCTGCAGCAAAATCCATCTTTTCAATTTTAAAGCACTGGATATAAGCAGGCAATTCTTTGTGGATAGGCATTCTTTGATCGACTGACAAAGGAACGACTTATTCATCAAACAAATTACCCTTTTAACTCAACTTTGATTCCCTTCGAAATTTATAAACAATTTACTGATACTTTTCTTAAATTTAATCCATCAATTGTTCAACAAAACATCGCGTTACTCGAGTAGGCCCTACATTCGACATATTAACGAAATCGAAAATGCAGTCTCACCAGTTTCATTCCAGTTTTATATCCCAACACTGTTATTCACATTCATAATATTATAATAATCCATCGTAAACACACACACTAATCGTTCGATGCTTAAAAAATATTAAACTGTTGAATAAAACCCCTCTTAGTCCGAATTGTTGTTGTCCTTAAATCCAAAGCGTCTAGCTAGTTTCGTCATTTAAATTACGTCACATGAGATACGTCATAAATTGCGTAATCAATTCAATGAAAATATAAGTACGGAAAGCTGGTTCTTCATAAATTTTAGTAAAGGACCAAAATAGTATGATTGTATGACTCAAAACCTGTACCCATCTATAATCTAGTATAAAAGTAAGATATATATTATAGACGTTAATACACGACTGAGCCGGGCCGGGCAGTAATAATCGGTCCCAGGTCGCAAACAGCCCTCGGGCCGTTATTCTCCCTGCGGGCCGATTATCACTGCCCGGTCCGGCTCAGCCGTGTATCATCCTCTAAATAATCCATCGTAAACACACACACTCGTTAATTCGTTAAACGAATGCGTACCCAATGACCCGAATGACGCAATCAGGGGTGAAAGGCCAAAAAAGTAGTCCCTATGTAAATGTTCTTAAAATATATGTGGGATAACCCTTATCTAAAATATCCGTGGAGAAAACCTTTTATTTTTTCTGTATGAGTCTTATTATGTTCTTTAAAATCATTTAGCTGTAAGATAAAAGATTTTACTTGCCTCTTCATTGAACAGATTCGATATTTCTGTCTGCTTCTTGTGTGTAAGCGATGATACCGAAAAAATCAAACCAATACTTTGTGTGTGTGTATCATTTGGTTGATATAATAAAAAATTTACGCCTCACTATCGCGCTTTAAGTTGCATTAAGTGCTCTAAACAACGCAAACAAGAAGTTTGCCCGCATTTTTATTTGAACCGGTTAAGAAAAATTGTCGTCGTAAATAATTTGTTTAGAACGATTCTATTGTGTATACGCTATACCATGTGACTAAAGAGACTAATCACGTTACTCAATTGTCACATATTTTTTATATAATTTTCACGAGATGCGGAACAACCTTTGCATTTAAAATAAATCAGCGTAAAGTATTGTGTACTTACTTTGATTTAAGCGCTTAATATACGGAAATAAAATCGTTCCCGTAGACCAGAACATAAAACAGTTTTATTTTAATGGCATCACGTTTTCATAAGGATTCATTTGTTAAGTCCACAACAAATTACATTTGCAAGCTGTCGATCGAGATTTTATATAGTAGTAAAACGGCTATAAATAACCAAGAAGTAAACACCAATCAGTTTGTTTTACTTTAATATTTGTTAAAATATGTTCTTGTATTCTCCGGACATCAACGATCGAAAGAGAGATTGGCTTCCGGCAGATCATGATAAAAACGTCTTGCTACCGACGCTGCCCGAAGCCAATATTCGGATATCGTCGCGAAAAATTTACATGGAATAAATTGTCAAACAAGGAAAAAAACGAGTATTTTGTAACTCGTTAAATGTATGTTAATATACCACATCTAGCGTTGGAATCAATCTTGGATATTGCTTTATGGAACATATTTGTTATCGGTTACTTTATTTTACGAAATATGATACGAAATATTCGTTGATTTTGAGTATTTGTGTGGCTTTACTTGGCTTTAAGATGTGTTCTCCTCTCGTGTTTTCATTAATTTTAAGTTTGAAACTTATCGTAAATACTAGCGTCAGTTATCATGAAGCTTTGTATTATCTACAATGGCATATATGTTTGAATCTATGTGCACTAGCACTTACACAGTATAATAGGTTTAAAATTTGGAGTTGGCATTATAACAGGGAAATATGTATTAAATAATAATACACTCATATTCGCAAGCTCAAAAGTATATGCCGCCAAGACACATACGCGAATTTGAAGTGATGTGCCTATTTGACAGATATATTCCGACGTTATGATTAAGTGCTTATTTTACAAATTAGCGTATTAAATGTCTGCATAGCCTCGATCAAATCTGATATGATATGTAAGCTATTTATACACAATATAAGTGAAAAGAACAGACAAAAATCTGGTTCTGTGCAACTCGGTCGCACTTGTATACCAATTATTGTTCAACTATGACGTGTATTTGTATAAGTGTTTTTTTAAACACTTCCGCACGCGATAGGAATAACTTAATGTAATGGGGAGATAGATGTTATCTAATTTTAACAAGAGCGCAAAAAACACTTTAGCTCTCGGACCCGAAAAACATTATATTGCTTGTAGAGTCTGTACAATAGACCATTAGATAAGATTTATATTGTCTGTAACACGAATATTCACATTATTGCATCATCAACATCATTATTGTAGTAGTACAACATGATCGCAATAAACGGTGTTAAAGTTTCGATAAAAAGTATATCCACATTATTATCAATGAACACAGTGATATTAACAACAGCAACTTACTCCTATGCATAATATACTATCTTAAAAGAAACATGGATTTTTTCTCGCAAAAGTAACGTTGAAGCACTTATTTAGAAAATTTTTAAACGTGAATGTGGTAACTGTATTCTCTGAAATGATGAATATTGAATATAGGTTAAGTACAAAGGATAGGACTCGGCGTAGTTGACCAAAATATAAGATCATACAATCGTTGTTCTGTTGCGTACCTCGTCAGTCAGTCCGTTTGTCCGAAAAAAGAATTTACCGGCGATTTCTGACAAAAAACTGCTGAAGATATCTAGATGAACGTGTGTATACTTACAAAGTGATATATCAGGATTATGAAATACTCCATACTTGTTCTAAACACATAACCACGCTTACTATTTAAATAACGCAGACAGTACTACAAGTTATCATGAAACTTTACATTATCATTCAACCATAATTTCCCCATATCTCTAAAAGTCATTTTTTTACTTTTCATCCGTTCGTCTGAATTCTGTCCACACAAATTAAATAGACGCATATATCATATCTCTTCAGCATGCGATTAATCAGAAAGTTCCTAAAAATTGTGAACGAATTTGTATATATGTATAACGGATTATGTGGATAATTTGCCAAATTTTTATGTTTAAATGTCAGGGGAGTCTTACTAAAACTGAAACTAAATTTACTTTTTTCAGGTTAAGCCAGGCGTGTAAACTAAGTGAAAAATCCTTGCTGTAAGATTTTAATATAGCTGCCCCTAACATGTTAAAACAAATTTTTTTCAGTCAATAACATTAAATAGCATCGACAACTCTTGATGAAACCTTGAGAACCTAAGTTAGGATTGAGGTGTCGTGTTGACATCAAATGAAGGTAGCTGGTAGGTTTTACCTTATTAGCAATTGCGACATTGTTCAAATAAAACAACTAGCTTAAGCGTTGAAAGCCTGGTCTCTACGCGGTGTCATGTTTCTTGTCATTTATTTATTGTACTAAAGCATAACATACACAATGTAGAAAGCAAAATGTGTATTGTCGATAATGTATTTCTCTTGCTCAATAACTATACCGAACACAACACAACTATGTCTTTGTACCATACATGCTGCATGTTTAATTGCAATATGAATACAGTAAACTTATGCCAAGTGTCTCATACGTTTTCCCCATTTATGCCTAAAATTCACTTTAACCATACAGAGGAAACACTATATTATTTTTACTTTAACTTTTTTTTTTCATGTTTGATTTGATGTTATTTTGTACTGTTCAGCAATCTACATAGATAATACTAGGTCGGTGCCGAAAAAGTCTCAAAGTTATTTTAAGCAAACATTGTTGTATTATTTTATTCGTGCCGAGCCTAATATATTACAAAAAGATCAGGCACTAACCTGTTTTTCTGTTTATCATATCTCTAAGTCCCCGATTTTAAAGAAATAATGAATAAAATACTACAAAACTGCATCTTAAGCGGGAAAGAATATGACTTTTGTCGTTTGACGTGTTAATAATGACGTCATGAGCACGCGAACTTACTTTTTGGAACAAAAGTTGTTGTTTTTTGTGTTGCATTTTGTGTTTAAAAAATTGTACATCTTGGTATAAAAATGTTTGTTTTGTTGAATCTTATTCGATTTTACTAAAAATGATTACTTTAAAGTTGATTCCGAGTAATATGACCATCCCTATCACATGACTGATATAAGAGTCCGCTGCGCGTGACAGCTATATTTCAGCATTGCCGAAATAAAGGAAATTACATTCCACAGGGTTTAATTTCGACAATGCACGCCTGATGATGGGATAAATAAAAATGTTCCACTGTGTTGGTATTAATATTAGTCAATATTTTTTAAGAATATACACTTACTATTCATATTCGATACTAGATTGTTCAAGATACTTTTCCGACGTGGACATTTGTGATGCAGAAAGAGATGTTGATACTCACACTGACGCATTGTTTTCTATGACAATTCGTTAAATTAATATCGCTCATGCACAAATCCTAACAAAAAGCTGCAATATGTTATGGTTCATGTTCGAAATATAATTATCTGTCCATCGGTTTTAGCGTTGACTTAGCTGTAATGGCAGTTCAGAAAACAAAAACAGCCGAAATAACTTAGTATTGACAAAGAGTCATTGATTCTTTTGTATTGATATTAAATCCAAAGACAGAAATGTAAAGGTCTTCCTCAATGCTCATTCATATGTTTAAAACAGTAAAACAAGTAATGGCTAAACAAAGTGTATTTTGTTAGCGCCATTTGTGAATTATATTATATTGCATTGAATATGGATAGCAATATTCAAAGACACAACTGAAACCAATGTATCCACTTCATAGCAATGCCTTATGTAGTGTAAAGAGTAAGGCTAAAAGAGTTTAATAATAGTGAAACTGATATTAATAATAATCAGGGAACATTGGTCAATAAGATAGGTGTTGGTTATAATTACTATGTGAAAAAAAAAGAAAAAATATAAACATTTAAAAAAATTGAAGTGTTGATTTTACATAAAGTTAAATGTATATGTAAGCCTTAAATGATACATCATTATTTTGTATGATGCACTGTCGCCAAGATTGGCGATTGACTTCAACCATTGATCAGGTCAAACGACATTCTATTCAAATAACATGTAAGTTATAACACAATGTATGTTTTAAGAACATTTGCACAAATGACTGATTTAGTTTACTTGTTATTTCCCTTTAATTGTTGCGCATTTTCGCACAACTGAAAATAACAAAACAGTTAATCAAACATATGTATACAAAACGTAAGCACCATAGGTGCCAATAATATCAAAGAATACAATTGTCATAGCATTTATATTTGCATCAAATGGGCATATTTAATTTCTTCAAGTTACAATAGATAATATGCACATTATATGTTTTCAGCTGTTTTAACGTCTCCAAACAATCTATTCACACGAAAAATTGTTTTATTTCTTTATCATGTAAAACCATGCACAAATAGAAGAGCATAAATCAGAACTAAACATGTATAATTGTTTTAACCAAATGAAAACGAAATAAAACAGAAATTGCATATTTGTAATGTACAATATATTTGTATTCCCATGGCGTACTAGCAAAACATAAGTACCCTGGGATTCTGACCTTTACATAAAACCATTTTTCCTTTAATTGGTAATAACATGTGATAAGAACATGAGCAATTAACAATTCAAATTGTAAACAACACATTGTAATAGTCCGAATGTTTCGAATTGACGTATATTTAATGGCACATAATACAATACGAATAAAAAGTAATTTCAAAAATAAATGGTTAAGACAAAATATATGATAATACAATTGAACACAATGCGTTGAACACAACGTGGTAAGATGTAAAAGTCATATATATATTTTATCCCAAAGTGTAACAACTATTAATATTAAAATATTGTGAATGTATCTTAAATGTTTTCATTTAACAACGCACAAATGTGCATTTTATTGAACAAAAACAAACATTGTAAGCACTCATGACAATGTTAAAGGCACTGTGTTAAATTCACATGAATCTATTCAAAAAGGAACGGTACATCCGCGAATAAAAGAATCTATCAGCACATCTGATGTTTAGTTTTTGGTGTGTGGTTCCCCAATTTACACGCTATACAACGTGTCTATGTTCAGACGATTGGAGGAAAAAAACTACCTGATAATCATTTTTATAAAATAATATCATATGTCTGTGAAAGTTAAACTTTGAATAATTTCCTACCTTTGAAATGCATTAAAAAACATAATATGAGAAGCAAAAACATTCTTTCATAAAATGTTCTATGGTTAAACATTCGACTATTATATGTCAACTTTAAGTTATACAAATCTTGCTTTCTGATATAAATAAGATGACGATACATGTCAAAGCTTATGGGCGTCGTTTATTGGTCCAGTGAGCATTTTTCTGGAAAGAAAACAGTATTATTAATTTAAAAAAATGGAAACATCGATTTAAAGTTGACATGACATGATCCATATATTGAATCTTAAACAAGTAAACAAGTATGCACAAACCGTGCACATGCAAAACAGAAGTCATTGCTCGTTCTCATGATATTTCGCTGAACAGAATTGTTTTGAGCAGCAGCCGAGTTAATATTTGAACGAATAGTCTGAACATAATTCATGAATCTTGCTTAGAACACTTGACTTAAAGGCTGTTCTCAAGGTTTCTATATAGCAATACACAAACACTTAGAGAATACACGCACACACCCACACACACATACTCAAATGAACCTTTTTCAACGGCCCAAATCGATTTAAACAAAATGCACCAGGGTGGTCCAGCATATGATATAACAATTCAAATACCTTTTGCGTTCATAGATTGCATTTAGTTGTCAATTTATATAGATAAGGAAAAAAGGAAATTAATTAAGAACACTATCGCACATTTTTTCTGTTGAGGACAAAATATTATATGCCATACCAATCCACAAGGCTTTCCGGTTTCAGATTATAGGATTTGTTTACGTTTCCACTAGAAACATTCAAGGAAACTAGTACCCCACAATACGGGGTCAAGTTTGATTGCAGGAAGGTAATTTCTAACAACTGAGAAAAGCACCACTATACGATATAACAAGCGGCAAACCAAATATCTTTGGTATGCTGTTTTATATATATACAAGTAAGTTTCTACAAAGGTGGAACAACTTTGAAACGACAGGCACGATTCACTTGGTACAAAGCCGCCTAAAAAGTAACATTCCAACACAGAACCCCTGTGCTTTTAGATGTTCGCTATGTAATCATTTAAGAAAAAAAAATAACCCTTAGTTTTGACTGGTCCAATAAAACCTGATTTGAAGCAAAACCTGCAAAAAACAAATATATAGATAAGATGGAATCAAGTTACCAACAAGAGGTAGAACATTCTAACCCCATTTGCATAATTTAAATAAACCCCATAGATGACCACCGTAAAATGCAAAAAACCAAATTTATGTTTATTGCGATTTAAAATGAGAATGGTTCAATATAAATATAAAATAATAGAGCAAGTAAAGATCTGGACGGCGTAAGTTTAACCGAATTTTCAAAGCAGAAGAAGTTACAAACCAAAAACGAAAAAACTCTGGGTCTCTTGTGTTCATGTGAAAGTTTTGATGTTTATGCATTATTCATATATGGGCAACTTGATAACACCAGGGCACCGCCAAGTTTAATAATGTAAAGGATGTTAATTAAACGATGTTGGTAAAGGAAGAACATACGATGTTCCATGTAAAAGAGTGTCGCTCTTGGGCATTAGAGAAAAGCATGTTTAAGTCATTTTGATAATAGGTCGATGTGTATCATATCACCCATGGGTCAAGACCTAAAACTACACAAAGAGGACTACCAGACGATCTTACACTTGAAGTTTCAAGCTAAAACGTTGTTTAAGTATTGTTGATCGTTAAATGCAATTCATCGAAACAATTTGAACAGCTTTGAAAGATGGCTCCCAAAGGATCATTCATAAATTCATCATTTAGGAGGAAAGGTCGTTTGATGAAAAAGTTAACGCTCGAACGGACTACATACATCCGAAAAACTAAGTTATTTCATATTCAATACCTGTTTGATTTGCAAGAATGCAAATAATGCCTTATCATTTGTTTGTGTATGTATTATTAATAAAATAACAGATATAGAAACGGATAGTCCTTTCTAGGGAAACGGGTAATACATGTACTTATGGATATTTAATAAATCAAACTTTACCCTAATGATCTGAACATAAATGTACAACATACAAACAAAATAATTTAAGATTGTATCAGTCCATATTTACAAGTATTTAAACAATTAGCAAACTATCAGTCGAAATAACAATGCATTTATAAATGTTAAAGTTAAAATAAAATAGTATTGCGACAAGAAAAGCGTTAGATGTTTACATAAATACTTAGTCTGACATTTATTACTAAATGTTTGTGAATATATGATAAAACATACCTACAAATCCGCACCAGTGTCTCTATGTGTGTCTACGATTCATATCCTGAATCATATTCCATCCCGCCTAACCTGAAGGAAATGAACACAGTGAAAACTAGTGACAATAATTATAACAAAAATACTATGTTTAATGATACATACACATTCAACGTTTTGTAGGTTTAACAATGAAAACAAACACAATTAACCGTGTTAAGTTAACATTATTTTGTATAATTTGTGTTGATCACTTGAAAGCATATTTTTGAAAATTATTTTAAACCATAGAGCAGTATGACGTGTTTACAACATTGACAATGTTATGTTGCTCCATACAAGAGTGTTCTTATTTTTTATGTAATAAATAAGTATGCAGTCTTCAAAAATGTAAAGCAATTTATCATCCATGCTTGAGTAATAATTTAAGCAAACATATAGACATCGACAACATATCTCATATCATATGTTATTAAATATTACTGTGAAAAGGTAAACAAACTTACATAGGCGCAACCAAATTTGGCTCTGGCAACTCTGAAATTTAATGTACAGTATTCACACATATGCTTGTCTTTTTTAAACGTTATATTTACATAAGATATGACGGAATCCTAAATCAGATAGGATCTATAAACATAAACAACAGTATAAATTCACATGTTCAATATGGTAAAATAAATTAAATGTGCGTGTTTGTGTGCGTGTTTGTGTGCGTGCGTACGTGTGGGGGGTGGGTGTGGTTGTGTGTGTGTGTGTGTGTTGTTACAAGCATAAAAAGTAAAAGTAAACATTTAACAATGAAATCATCAAGACTAAAAACTGCGAAAACGGATATTAAACATACTGATCATGTATTAAAAGGATGGATCAATAATTTTATAAAGATTGACGGGTTGTTTAAAAAAAGTATGTTTGCAGCCTTATATAAGTTACATTTAAACAAAGTTTTGTTAAACTCCTTTGACATTCCGATTCTTTTTTAAATAAGCATACACACAATTCAATAATTGTTTAAAATATATTGTGAAGTCATCAGGTTTTTAACATATGACAGTGAAGTTCGTATTAATGCATGCAAATTTTATCCCATCAAACTAAGGGTCCAGACTAAACTTAAATTATATAAACAATCAACACACCTTCTCTTATAGAAACCACTAGATGGGACAAAATTCCATTGTTTTCTTGAACGACACTCCTTGAACGGTCATCAGAATTTGGATTTCCAGAGGAAGCAGCAACTGAATTTGGAAGAAAAAAATAATTGTCAATTCCTGTGTGATTATGGGATTTCATAAAAATGGTTTTCAATCATTTGTACATCAAGTATAATGTGAACAGTTAAATTAGGTGATTGTATTGTGTTATCCATTAAATGACCATGGTAGACCATGGTCAAATATGCAGCTTACATGCAGGATTTTCAGAGGACTGTTTGTTTGTTTATATTTAGTTGCTCAATCCTTTCCACTAGGTCCACTCTAATCAGGCTATTACCTAGTCTTATAATACAACGTATAGTTTCGTCGAAAATTAGGACTGTTCATAAAACTTATTTATCTTGCATCTCAAAAATGGTATTCTTTTAATTGAATTTCAGCTTTAAAGAAAGGTAAATACCAATATAATACTGTTCAATAGTATGTATGTTCATTGAAATAATGGTTTTAAAGATGTGATATATTGCTGTTTAGTCCCAAGTGTACGAGTATATATAACTAGTTAGATCTTTTGCCTAAAACATGTTTATGGATTAAGTATAAACATTGTTTAAAAAGTCAAATGTAGGTGATTCATCCCGAAATTCGACGTTTAATGTGATAATATATGCGAGAACAAGCATTATAAGAAAAGAACTAATACAAATATGTTTAATTTGTTGCTGTTATTCTTCTTTATCCTCTATCAAAATCGTATAAGGAAAGTCTTCAAGTACACTTAAAAGTCATATGAACACACAAGTGACATGCCATGCCACTTTCTGGTTACTGACACGTCTTTATTCAGCAGCAACATACATATAAGAGTTTCACGCAGTGCGTCTTAAGGTGTTTAGGTGCAGTAGAAGTAAACAAAATTCACACCATGTTGAACAGTTTTTATTGATTCTAAAAGTGTATATATATATATATATATATATATATATATATATATATATATATATATATATATATATATATTAATATTTTTAAATGTGTACACGAACGTAGAACATGTTTACCTTAACCAAATAAATCATCATTTAAAAGGATTTGATAGTTAATGCATTAACAATTCAGGCTTTCAATTGTCATATCTTTAAAAAGTAGGAAAAAATAGGAATACTTTCGTAAAAAAGTAGGAAAAGGAAGGAAAAAATAGGAATATTCCATTAATAGTAGGCATGTTTAAAACACTTACCATTGCATTACAATTCAATTTTACCAATAATTTCTGGTCACAGGCAACTGTTCGGGGACTTGTGAACTGGATGTGTGGCATCAACCTAAAAAACAATTTATTAAGCAATCAAACCAGAAATGGCATAACCTAAATGTGTTATATTTAGTATTAAGATGTTAGGTTACATACATAGTATTAGAAAAGTAACATATTAGGTTACATACATAGTATATGAAACAGACAAAGCAGATACACCAAGCTGGTTATTATTCAAGTGTTCATCACATACATGGCTGTTTATTTGTAATCATGTATTGGCGTATCAAAAAACAAAGCAATAGGCATTACACAATGACGAAATGCACTAAAGAATAAAGACATACAAAATAACATGACAGATGTTCAGAGACTTAATAAACACAGCAATATAATTATCAAATCATAAAATTAATATTCTATTTGTTTCTGTGTAAAATTAAACAAAATTAAGTCATCAACTCAATTTTTTAAGTAACAACAAAGTTAACTCATCACCTTACATGGATGCTTAAGAATGTAAATATGTGACAAGTCATGCAATTTTTCATCCAAATGGCCATGTTGGTCAAATTTAGTATTTTGATATGTTCATGAGTGTAGATAAATATGACATTTTTTATTCATTGAAATGTTCTAAACTATGACTAAAGATAATTTACTTAAATTCAACACGTGACTAAAGCATTTTCTAATCAGTGAACACTGATCAGAACATCATTTGGACGAAAAGGCGTATGGCCTGTCACAAACATGTATATGGTTGGCACTATAACCTATATCAACATATAATACAAATAATTTAAACCAAAATTATAAATAAATTGCAATTATCATCGAATGCATTAGTTCATAAAACTGGTCCAGAGATGTTAATATACACAGGACAAACATATATTTTGTACATAGTGCTGTAGTAGTACATAATGTCAACTATTAAAGAAAAAATTTCACTGCAGTGCTTATGACCACCAGAGTCAAAATTTTCTTTATTTCTTGATAAAAAAAAGATGAAAGACTTTCCAGTTTTAAGTTAGTGACTTGTTGTGGTTGTCGAAGAATAAATGTAATTTGAAAAATAAAACAGTTTAAAGCAAATTAAAATGAATATTTATTTCATATAGAAATATTGGAACTAATTAATAATTGTACACCAAACAAAGTCATGTACAAATAAAATACTAGTTCAGTGTTTTTGGAAAAGACCAAAACATTTTTGTTTTGCATATTTTCAAATTAATTCCCTGGACAATCACACATGATCCCTAGGTAAAAACATCATAAGGAAAAAAACTATTAACTACTAAGAACTAACATGATGTATGTTTAGATTATGCAGTTCTTTATCTTAAAAACTTAACATTGTTTTTCTGTGACATTCTTTACAACTTTACAAGATAAAAATTAACATACCCAGAGACTTACCTTACAAAAGAATAATGTGGAGAGGACTGATGGCACACATTCTCAGCTACAGGTCCCATCATGCTCAGTAGTATACATGTATAGTGTAGAAATTGCACCAATCAAGCTTCAAATACATACTAAAATACTTAAAAATAATTATTAGGGATTTCATTTACATAAACATTACATCTACCAAAATGAAAAAGTTGGAATAGTAGGAGGTTTTTAAGAAAAATAGGATAAAATATAGAAAATTAAAAAAGTAGGAAAAGTAGCAAAAAGTAGCAAAAAGTAGGACCAGTTGACAGCCTGAACATGTAATGCAATGTTCAGGTTCACATATTGACCCAATTTAGAGGATTACTATTACCACATTTTATGCAAAGGTCCAAAAAGGTAAGCTGAAAAACATAGTTCGGCTACATGTCTTCTTTGTATTTTTTTTTGGGGGGGGGGGGGTGGGGGGTAGGTGCGGACGGAGAAAACCAGCTAATACTAGTTTACTTTAAAGCACAACAACATAACGATTTGATTATATTCTTTGAACTATTTACAGCTTGATGATCCAACTGGATCAGTATGTAAACAATGTATATGTATATCATTTGATTTTCAAATAATAGATGGATGAGCAAAATTATGTTTCAAAATGTCTCGCAAAATTTAAAACACGTATGGCTTTTTGTATGTTTGTGGCATTACATTAAAACAAATAACATACTTATATTGTATTTGGAACATATCTCAAGAAATGGGAGATAAGTAATATGGGATTCCAACAGGTATCCCGCGTGGCATTCTTTTAAAAAGAGGCATAATTTAGGCTTCATTCTTTTTTTTATTTTAAACATGCGTTTACTCTTGTTGAAAGTGTTTTTATTAAAAATCGTTTCCTTTTGCCTCAGAATACTATAAAATCAAGAATACCGCTTTGGCGCCCTTTACCGTCGTCCATTTTGAACCGGAAATTGCGTGTAACTATTTAAAATTCATTGTTTGCCGTAAAGTAGTATTAACGATTTAATATTTATAATTACAACTTCCGTCATTTTTGGTTTTAATCTATTTAATATAGCAAACCAAAAAATATATTTACATTTTTATTTCGATTTTAAGTTCCTCCTCATAACTTTTCGCTGATATCCGCATGTTTTTATTATCCGTTACGGCGTTTTCATTTCTGGTAATAACTGGTAATTTATATAGGTTGAACACGTAAATGAAATGTACACAATTGTACTTTCAAAGACCATTTAATATTCAAATGCGCCATAAATTTGAATGTCAACTTCATTTTGAGCTTACTTCGGTCACACACTCTTTAAGTCTCCACACAAGATTTATATAATATATCAAGGCACGTATTCATCAACCAATTCTTAGACTTAAGAATTTAAATAAACAATATTGTTGAAACTGGTATGTTCTTATAGTACAATACACCTCAATATGACAAGATAAGTAAGTACACAATTCTTTATTTTAAACAATTTATTAATGCCAAAAGCAAAATTTGAATATAATCAATGCTGAACGTATTTTTGGGGATCTAAGTAAGATCTTTTCTCTTAAGTCCAAGAACTGGTTTGTGAATACGAGCCCTAGTAATATATCCTGTTATTTTTAAAAAACATCGTTCTCCTGTAATATATATCACGAAAGTGCTGAGTTTATTAACTCGTTATCACTATATTAAGACATGTTTTGTTCTGATTAAATGTTACATATTCTTAGTATGTTCCGACTTTGACCGCACCAATTTACAATATGGCATCAATACACATTTAAACTTCACAAAAGCAAACGAATCGATATCGGTAAAAATCAATGCGTACTAAATATGTAATCTTCTCGATACGGAAAATCATATTCCACACTGCAGCATTACAAACAACAAATTGTTTAATCGTGCATTCGCATTATCTTTCAATATTGATATATTGATATCCTTTCAAGAAAATGGAATTCCTCCTGAATATAATATCAGTGTGCTGTCGATTACTAATTTTATTTTTTTAAGTATTTTAAACTAGTCACAGTCGTTCTACATAAAAAGTAATTATCAACAAATTGTTTTCACTGATAAAATAATATTATCACGTATAAATTAAATCTAAGATCACGTCAGTAACAAAAGTTATAACACGAATTAACAAAACAATGATTTTCAAGCGAATGTATAAATTGCGTATGTTTTACGTTTTCTGTATATTTGAACATTTTCTTTGTAAGTCAAAAAAATATGTTTAACCACGCTGCACACGAAACGAACTGAATATATATAAACCCTATCACAACCTATATAGATATAGAGTTTCAAATTGAGTTCAGTTATATTTAAATCTTATCTACACGTGACTGTGTGGTAGATAAAACGTTCAATACAGGACTTAAATCAACTAGCCAATAATTTAAGCAAATATAGAATATTTCAACGTAGACGGGTTAACTCAAAACCACCGTATAGATATATTGATTGCAACTTTATCCACAATCAATAAGTAAAGTCCAAAGTTTAAACAGCAATCCTAGTTTGCAAGGTTTTGTACCATTTATCTATATCAAGTGTGTATGCCTGAATAACCTTTAAATCTGTTTATGTACATAGGTACCATATCGATAAGCAAGTCAACAATTATCGACATATACCATCAGCTTCATAGACGAACACGACTTCGGTTCGTTTGCAATTTGTTGTTTACCATTGTTGGTGTCTTTGATAAAATCGTTGTTGAAAAAAAGCTTTCACAGTTACCGTTCAATTTCTGTGTCACTTCTTTATATTAATTAAAATGCAATTATTCAGCATGTTTTTTTTTCATCGACGTTTAATCTGAAGCTTTACATTACATTATATGTTATGATGACATATTTGTCAATTATATTATTTTCAGCATTATTGCGTTTTAAAAGCTGTTGTGTTTACAGTGATATACTATTTTACAAACATACGTATATGTTTACTGTTTATTATCTTTTTGGAGAGCAAATGTATAACATTTAAAAACCAAGAACATACAATGTTATCATAGATCTCTCAACTGCATTTCAGAGTAAGTGATATTATCTTCATTACCCCTTACATATGAAAGTCCGTCGGAAGTCGCAAATGAATTCAGGCATCTCATCCTGATTGGCATGCTAAAATTTTAGTAAGATGGCAAACAAAACAATTGTCAATTTGGGGAAGTCATATGTTTGCATTATGTTTATATTGCTATAACGTTGTTTTCAAATAGGAAATAGCACTTATAAACTTTATGAAATGCAGGAAACATACATGTACATTTTCCGGATGTTGCCGGCAACACGGACTTTTAGTCAATATTATCTTGGCACCATTATTCACAACCAAATAAGTAATGTTTTTTAAATGAATTATTGTCTCTAAATATTAATGCAAAAAATATTTTAATTGCATATCAGTCTGCAAAATGTTTAACTATGTATTACTTTTCAGGTTTTGTGTTACATTATCACAAAATGTGAATATTTGTTACTTTTTCTCAAAGTTAATCTAATCTTTATTTTAAATGACAATTGCTAAATAATCGAACTCGTAATAAGTTTTAGGAGGCAATAGTTCGATATAAAAATTTGGTTAAGGTTGGGATGATTGAAGTATGCAAACGTTGCTTTAAGAAAGCCTTTTAACATTATCTATATTGCAAATCGGGAAAACCGAGCTTAAATCGATTTTTATTTCGGTTAATTTACTTTCTATGCCTTATTTTCTATTTAAAAACTGCTTCGGCCAATATTGCTAGTTGAACTCGTATATCCATGGTAAATAGCTTTATTGTTTGCTGTTACAATATTTTACGACGCCATTGATTATACTTTATTTGAAGTACATTGATTAACATTATTTAATAAATTAAACCAATTTCAAAAGATAAGCTTTATCGAGCATATAATTTATCGCCTGTGGCTCTCCTTGTAAAAAATGACACCAGCGTTTAAAGTTGTATCAACCATATACTAAACATGGGCCTAAAACTCATCTGGTGCAATGAATGCTATAACAATAAGAACATAACGACACAGTTTTTAAATTTAACTAATGCATTGAACACTAAATTTGCATTTTACATATTTGTAAGGCAGACAGTTTAGCACACAGGTCAGGCAGACATATATGGTTTGATCATAAGACATCCAAACATACTGTCCAAAGGGACGTCAGAACAAAAAAAAGGAAGACACAGAATAAATCCAACTCAGAGAGCCAGACAAACCGACATAGAGATTGACCGACATGCAGTCAAAAAGAACAGTCACAAAGATTTGATGACAGAACAAGAACGTAAAAATTTGGAACTTTTAGTAATTTTATGTCAATTCCGTCCTCGAACATTGAACACTATGGAAAAAAACAAATGCAACTGACAAATAAACCACTAAACTAAGTATCATTACACATGTAAAACCCTTGGTTCTTCAAAATCGAAGAAGATAATTGATTAGACATTATTGGAAGAACAAACTTAAATATAATCTGGTAGTAGACGGATATATATATGCTACAGATTCGGAAAACCAGTTCGAGGGGACAGATTTAGAAATAATGTACATAATCAGGTACTCAGAGGTGCAGAATCGGTACAAATCCCAGTCGACTGCAATGTTAATTAACTATTTGATTGTCTTGCACTGCATTAGATATATTAAGGATTTCCGTACTTTCCGCTGTACGGTACATTTTTAACTTTGTCGTTAAAGCTTAAGCAAACTAGATATATTGTACACTGTTCAAGTTATACAGATTTTTTCACATGCTGATTGTTGATAGAATCATAAACTTGCTTAATATTGTGATTAAAATACACGATTAAAATGGTTCGTTTATAGCATTTTACCTACATTTTATATATAATGTTGCAGTATGTGTATTTTCATTAATATTTGTTATAAATATGATGCTTGGATTTTGTGTATTTCGTACAATTAAGCGCTTTGATAAAATCGTTGTTAAAACAAACATTCACAGTTATCGTTCAATTTCTGTGTCTGTTCTTGTGTTGGTATACTTGGCTTTTCTGTATTAAAATTTAAATTACTTTTGTTTATTGTACTAAGCAAAAACTTAAAATGTACTTCGTGTTAGAAAATTGAACACGACAGCCAATAGCGTTATAACACGAAATATCCATTCCGCGTCTCCATTGTAATGTTCATATGTTTACTATAATATAATAAAATGTATCCGGGATTATTAAGCTTAACATTAATTGTGTCGGTACCTACCTACACAAAATTTTAACCAAAGACGTCTGAAAATGCAGGATAAGTTGGTAAGAAATTTCAACAATTTTTAATATGAAATATTGATACAAATCCTGATAACTATCTAAATAATCTATTTTCCATTATTGGCGTTAAAGCAGACTTTAAAAACAGAAAACTCAAAGATGACATATACAACGCTTACACGATGTTGAACTTATTAATTTATTATTCATATTTCTTCTTGCCTCGCTAATAAGCTTTTCGATACGCATACATATCGTATGTTTAATTGATGTCAATGTTTATTAAACTTATTTTTAGTACGCCGCTACATTATCCGTAAATGCATAACGAAGCGAAGTATGAATCTATACATAAGACATGATCAATCAAGGTTTTGCACTGTATAACGTTCACTTAAATCGAGAGCACGTCTTATAACAACAGTCATTGTATTCTGGCAAAGTCAAAGCCTGCAGCAGGTGTTTAATAGCTTTAAATAGCATATCAAATGTTGATAATGTTTTAATTTTAAAACAAAGGCTGTATAAAAGATACAATACAGCTATTGCATTTCAACTCTTGATGAAGCCTATACTGTTGTTGCAAATGTAAACCTTAAATTACAATGTGGTTTTTAAATGGCGATTACATTTCAACAATCAAATAAGTGCCTTAACTTCTCTGCTCAAAACTGTATCCGTTTAAACAAACGCAGTAACACTTTATAATTTAGGTTGTGTTACGGCTGGATTAAAAATCTTAATGCATGAACGGTTTCTTCTTTGTAAGACCAGTAACGAACTTAGATGCTTTACATTTCAGTTAGATTTACCTTATTATACCGTTTTATATTTTAATTAGATGTAAGATGTTTATAAATAAATCAAGAAATATAAACATTCTTAAACAAACGGAAATATTGACCGACCATGTAGTTGATCGTTGGCGGTCATCATTTGTGAAAAATGACACCGACTTCAGTAGCGTTAGCTACAAACAATCATATAACTTAAATGATTCAACACAAACACAAACTCGTATGAGACTTTTTTTTTCAAAAGCAAAGTAATGCCAAACACACTATTGTGATTAATACATAAACATGCAGTATGCCGGTGTATACCCAAGTCTGTAATTTTAATTGTTCATGTTACATTTGCCAGGAATTTATTGAGTAGACGCAATGCTTTTAAGACGCATGCTCATTGAACTTAAAGTGTTGGCCTTCCTTTGGAGCATGTCTTTTTTGCAGCATTCTTGTAAAGTATTAGATTACTTTTTGGGCATAGCATTATTGTTGGAGCATAACATTACATTTAAGAAGCATAATACTACTTTTGAAGCATAACACATCTTTTGAAGCTTTCCTTTACTTTTGGAGCATAAAATTATTTTCTTGAGCATAACTACTATTGTGAAGGTATATTTTATATGACAGTAATTGTTATTGTTTAGATTTTATTTTGTTGTTGCATGTTTTTTTGTTGTTGTAATTATATGTCGGCGATGGAAATAATACAGACTTAATTATATTAATATTTTTTATATTGCGTGTGAACGCTTTATTCATATGTATCTACTTGTATCTGTATCATCTTCGGACATGTCATTATAATTCAAAGTTTACATTCATCTATATTAACGATTAAAATTGTAAATGTGTTTAAACAAGCATACACATAAGTTGTTATGTTCAGTTTGCATTTCACCGTCCGTCTGTCTCACCGTCCGTCTGTCTCACCGTCCATCTGTTAGTCTGTCTTTCTTTCTCACCGTCCGCATGTCTGTCTGTCTGTCTGTCGGTCTGTCTATTCAAATATTTACACAAGATATAATCGATTGAAAATAAAGTAGTTTCAAGTATAGGAAAGTTTAAGAGTATTGCCCGGGCAAGACAACCCGTCCTAAAAATCCGGGGTTGGAAAATGTATGTCAATCCTATCACCCGTGCTCTTATTTTTGTCAGACACTTTTTTTACATACATACGTACGAAAAATGACATATTGGTTGACAGTCTGGTAATTAATTATTTAAAGTCAGATTAGTTATAATAACGCTTACTCCATCACTTATCTAACCAACCTTGCTCGCTTAAAAACAGCTTAGAGATGCCCTGGATTCTGGATCCAAACGACTTCTTTTAGCCCTTACTCGCATATTAAATCTAAAAAAAAGCCTTGTTTATAAAACAGAGTAGATAATATTTGTTAAACAATAATCCCAAATTAAATAGACAAACAAATTAAAGCTTTGTTCAATATATTACAGTAACTAAAAGTGGTGTTTTTTTTAACTTACCAATATAAAGAAGCAAACAACATTTCAATTCAAGAAGTGAATTATCATGGGGTCAGTACATCGTAAACCATAACAATGCAAACTATTTAATATATATTTCACCAAAATATATACTGATTTCTATACAACTATTAAACATATGACCTACGGGATTAAACTGTCCATAATTATGCGAAATCTCCTTTTAAAGAAAAGAGCTTAAGACAAATGTATGCAGTAACATGTTTGAAAACATGTATATTTGCGTAAAAGAGACTTACTTGGTATTGCTACCAGCTTGAGAAAGTTCTATTCTTGGTAAGCGCTGTGGTATAAACTAGTGGACGAGTCTTAAGTACTGCAATAGACTGGTTAAAAATTGTGTATGCAATATTATGGCAGATAGAAGGTTCCGACGTTCGCAATTGAAAATAGCCTCTGCTTTATATAAGATTTATTAAATTAACATTTGATCCAAGAAGAGACACTTAAAAATGGATCAAAGAACTCGAAATAATAGA